>NC_064807.1:41782410-41808787 GCF_023721935.1 Panthera uncia
GAGCCCTGGGGGAGTGTTGAATTCACTGTCTGCTTGGTTGTGGTTTCTTACTGCAAGACCCTGGAGGGAGATGCTTAGGGAAGGGGCCAGGGGCTAGTCGAATCTATGATGCTCGTGGTGTCTTTGCCTTTAACGCTTTCCAGAGTCAGGTAACTTTTGATTAAAACTCACGGTTTAGGCAGTTTGTGCATAATGTAGCCTACATAGATTCGCTTTTCACGGGATTACTTGGGTAATTCTGGGAAAATGCCCAAATACTCTTGGCCGGAATTATCGCCAGATAGCCTCCCTTTCCTCTGTTTTGCTTATGGAAGACTTGTCCAAATCGCGGGATTTCCTTCCCTCGCTTTTACTTAACGTTTTGAAACTTGTTTTCAGGTCTCTATTTTTGTGTTCATTTTGCGTGCAGCGGTGCGCTTTTAGAGGCTGAGCAAGGCCCCAGAACGGTGGTGAGGAAGGGCCCAGAGCTGGCTAGAACCTGAGGAGCAGGGTACACTCTAATAAAAGGTAGAAGTTTTCAACAAGAAACACCTGCTCAGATTGGCGGATGAAAAACTATTGCAAAAGATCGTCTTAATTATTAGCAAGTTTCATTCCCAGTATGCTTTGCTTCATGGCAAAGCTTCTCAGAGGTGGCTGCACGTCAGGATTGCCCAAGGGAGCTCTTGAAACTCCTGGTGCTAGGGCCACACCCCAGCTGGATTGCATCAGAATCCTTTGGGGCAGGAGGTGTGAAGCCCCAGCATCAGAATTTATAAAGCTCCCAGGTGATACCATGGTGCAGCTGGGTTGAAAACTCCTGTGTAAAAATGACCTGCCTTCCAGTGACCTGTTCTTAAAGAATCAGGACGTCGAAAGGAAATTCAAAGGAGTAAAGAACAGTCAAGGGCCTACGAGACAGCCTACGGAGAGAGTCTTAACTTATAACATCCAGTCCTGGCTGCTTCCCTGTGTCATTTCCTCATCTGCAAAATGAGGGTGTTGGTCTATGTTCCCCAAGGTACTACCAGCTTCAGCAACACCAGGCAGGTTGACACGTAAGCCAAATCAAGACAGAATGCCTTCTGTCTTATTTCTAAATAATGGCAGGGGCAGGAATTCTACCTTTCCTTGAGCTTTTGGTAAAGTATCTGATAATATATGAACCAAGCAAAGATGTAAAGAAGATGCTAAGATGCACACTGTAGGATTTGTGTGGGGGGGGGGGGGGGGGGGGGGGGCTCACATATGTGTGTGTGTTCTACTTCTTCATTCAGTGCCAGGTGATATTCAGGACAAACTGATTTCTCCTAGCATTATGTACCTGTTCTTCCTTGCTCTGCTTCTCAACCTACTTTCTTCTGGATAAAGATGATAAAAGCAGATTTGCACCTTTTGTGTTGGAAGTGGTTTGTTGTTTAATTCCAAGTGAGTTTTTCTTGTTCCATTCGGCAGGGCTGCTCTCCACATGTGAGAAGCCTGACTAAACTTGTCAGAGAAGGGAGAGAAAAGAGTTTAAAGTGGTAGCTGGATTCTGTATCCTGGTGGAATGGAATATGCTTTAGGGTTAACTTAGGTGACAGAAGCAGTTCATCTTGCAACATCCCTTAAGCTCCTCACTTAAACACAAGGGCATCATATCTAATCAGTGAATTAAGACCAGAAACTTGAGGTTATTTAATACCAAGAAGTCATTCTATAAACCACAGCCAATGCTAAATGATTTGAATATTGTTCGGAATGTATACATTTGTTAAACTGTTATTAAATCAAAGCCCTCAGTACATGAAAGCATCACTATCAGAGTTATCAGACCTCTTTGAGTATCTTATAGCCCTCTAGAAGGAGGATCTGTGTTCAAGAGCTTCTGGCTTCCTAAACTGAATTACACCTGAGCCATATTTTCCAAAAGTCTAAAGAACAATCTGAATGCAAATCAGGTTATTTGAAACACCAGCATTTCTCCTTTTTCCTCACTGAATTTCTCCTTTCAGGGGTTATTTCCCTTTGCTTCTGTTCTGACCGAATTACTCTCCTAACTTGTAAGTTTTTTTTCTTTTCCTGTGCATTTGGAAGGTAGCTCACTCTGGGCTCTTGTCAAACAGATTATTTTACTGATATCAATTTCATTTCATCAGCTGAACCCAAATTCATCCCATTGCCTAAATTTCTCCCAGGTAGGGAAGTAGATAATTAATGGTCGACACCCGTAGGGGTTATCAACTACTTAGTGATTTCTACCACCCATCTGTAGCAATCCACTGTAAAAATAAACAAAGTTGTTGGAGAGGGTTATGGCTTGCTCAGCATAAATCCATTACTGTTGCTTACAAATGTCGCTTAGTGGCAATCCATGTTCTTTTGGTGGTTTATCAGTGATAGCGTCATGTGAATATTAAAACGGAATATATTCATTTACTATGAGATTCTAAACTGCATCCTTGTTAGGAATTTAGTAATGAATAGTTCCAGGAAGGCTGGAAAGAATTTGTGCCTTTATAGGTGCCTGTTTTTCAACTAAAGACCTTAAAGAAAATACTTTCTCTTTTGTTATCCTCTTGTATGTTCTTGCTCTTGTTTTATTTTTTATTTTCATTTTTACCATGATGATTCTGCATGGTTAAAAAAATGACTAAGGGTTTTAAGAAAACATGGCAAATTCTTGTTCTGCTCTTTCTCCTAATGTCAGATCTCATGGCCCCAAAGCAGCTTTTTTTGTTTGTTTGTTTTGTACTATTTTGAGTTATAACTCACATTCAATAAACTGCACATACAGAAAGTATGCAATTTTAAGTTTTGACATATGTATACACCCATGACACCATCACCCCGGTGTCCTTATGACCTTAGGAATCCCTCCCTGCCATCCTTCCTCGAACCCAACATCACCAGGCAAAATGCGATCTGCTTTGTGTTAATATAGATTAATTTGTATTTTCTGGAATTTTGTGCAAATGTAATCTTATAATAGGTACCCTTCTCCCTTACTTTTTTTGATCTGGCTTTTTTTTTGCTCAGCCTAATTATTTTGAAATTATCCATGCTGTAACACATATCAATAATTTGTTCCAGAGTAGTAGTATGTTGTATGCATATATCACATTTCATTGTCCATCAGCTTACATCTACAGTTGGACAATGTTTCCAGTTTTTGGCTGTGTGGTTTCATCTGTCCTAGGTAAATACCTAATGGCTGAATCATTGGTAGGTATGTTTAAATTTTTAAGAAAATGGCAGTTTTGCAGACGGTTGTACCATTTTATGTTCTTACTAGCAGCATGTATGAATTCCAGTTTCTCTGCATCCTTGACAACATGTGGTTAGGTCAGTCTTTTATTTTAGTCATGCTAGTAGGTATAGTAGGAGCTCGGGTTTTAATTTGCAGTTCCCTAATGAAAAATGATGATGAGTATTTTTTCATGGGTTCATTTAAAATCCAAATATTTTCTTTGGCAAAATGTCTGTTCAAACATTTTGCCCATTTCTTAATGTGTTGTTTTCTTACTGAATTTTGAGAATTGTTCTTTGTCAGATGTATCATTTGCAAATATTTTTTCCCAAGCTATGGTTTGTCTTTTCATTTTCTTGACAGTGTTTTTTGAAGGGCAGAAGTTTTAATTTTGGTGAAACTGAAATTATTGCATTGTTCATTGGTAGACTGTGTGTTTGCTCTTGTTTTAAAGAAATATTTGCCTAACTCAGTATCACAGAGGTTTTCTACTGGAAGTTCTGTGATTTACGTTTTACATTAGGTCTGTATTCCACTTTGAGTTGTTGTATGTGGTACAAGATCATTTTTTCCTTTTGCCTATGGATAGATATGTCATCGTTCTAGCATGATTTTTTCAAAAGACTTTCCTTTCTCCACTGAATTGTCTTTGCAATTCTGTGGAACATCAGTTGTCCATACATGAATAGGTCTATCTTCTGGATTCTCTATTCCGGGGAACTGTATGTTTCTTGTTATGCCAGTGCCACACTATCCTTAGTACTGTAGCTTTACAGTTGGTCTTGAACTCAGAAAGTGTGATTCTTCTAACTTTGTCCTTCATTCTCAAGTGTGTTGCCTTGGCTACCCCCATATGCATTTTAGAATCAATTTGCCAATTAAAAAATGCATCCAGGGATTTGACTTGGGGTGTTCTAAGCTATCGATCTATTTTCAGAGAATTAGCCTGTTAACAATATTGAATTTTATGATCCCTCTCTATCTATTTAGGTCTTTAATTTCTCTCAGCAATATCTGGTAGTTTTCTGTGTACAGGTCTTGGATATTTTTATCAGATTATACTAAATAGTTCACATTTTTGGTGCTCTTTTAAGAGGCACTGTTTTTTAAAAATTGCACGTGATAATTCTTTGTAAGAATATGAAAATAATTGAATTTTGCATATTTTGCGACATTAGCAAAGTGGCTTGTTACGGTAGCTTTTTGTTATATCCCATCAGGTTTTTTTTACACATATGATCATGTCATGAAAATGAAGACTGTTCTTCCTTACCTATCTGGATATTTTAAATTTCTGATTTAATAACACTGATTAAAATACTGATTGCCTTTGCCTTATCTTGGGGAAAAATAATTCAATGTTTTACCATTAATTATGATGTTAGGTGTAAGTTTTTTTTTTGTAGATGCTCTTTATCAGATTGAGGAAGTTATTTAAAAAAAATCTTTTTTAATGTTTATTCATTTTTGAGAGAGAGATAGAGCATGAGCAAGGGAGGGGCAGAGAGAGAGAGGGAGACACAGAATCTGAAGCAGGCTCCAGGCTCCCAGCTGTCAGCACAGAGCCCGACGAGGGGCTCATACCTGTGAACTGTGAGATTATGACCTGAGCCAAAGTCGGACTCTTAACCCACTGAGCCACCCAGGTGCCCCAAGGAAGTTCTTTTTATTCTTCCTTTGTTGAGAGTTTTTATTAGAAATCAATGATAGATTTTGTCAAATGCTTTTTCTTCATCTATTTAGCACATGAATTTTCCTTTCTTGTTTGTTAATATGATAAATTACACTGATTTTAAAAATGTTAACCACCTTGCATTCCTGGGGTAAACTCACTAGATGACTAATACATTATACTTTTTAAAAATATTGTTAGATTCAGTTTACGAAATTTTGATTCAAATTTTTGCATCTATGTCCATGAAAGATAATGGTCTGTAGTTTTCTTGTGATGTCTTGTGATGTGTTTTTAGTATTAGTGTAATGCTGGCCTTATAGAATAAGTTGGGAAATATTCCTTCTTTTTTAATTTTCTGGAAGAGTTTGTGTCTGATTTCTTCATTAAATGTTTTGTAGAATTCACCAGTGAAGCCATCTGGACTTGGACTTGTCTTAGTTTAAAGATTAACTGCAAATTTAATTTCTTGAATAGATATCAGGTTCTTCAGGTAATCTATTTTGTCTTGAGTTAGCTTTGGTAATTTGTGTTTTTTCATGCATTTCATCTAAGTTGTTGGTTTTTGCCATAAAGTAGTTCATAATGCTCCCAGATTATTTTTTTTTAAATATTATTAGAACATGGAGTTTTATCACCTGTATTGGTCCTGATAATGGTGATTTGTTTATTCTTTCTTTTTTTCCTGATCAATCTGCTTAGTGGCTTATTAATTATATAGATGTTCTTAAAGAACCAGTTTTTAGTTTTATGGACATTCTTGTTTTCTATTATATTCCTTTCTTCTCTCATCTTTATTATATTCTTTATTCTATTTTGTATCTCATTTGGTCTTATTTTTCTAGTTTCTTAAGGTGGATGCTAAGGTTATTGATAGACTTTTTATGTTTTCAACTAGAGGTGTTTAATGATCTAAATTTTTCCTCAGTAATGTTTTTTTTTAATTTTATGTTTTTTTATTTTTGAAAGAGAGAGACAGAGATGAGTGGGAGAGGGGCAGAGAGAGAGGGAGACACAGAATCTGAAGCAGGCTCCAGGCTCTGAGCTGTCAGCACAGAGCCTGATGTGGGGCTCAGACTCACAAACTGTGAGATCATGACCTGAGATGAAGTCAAGAGTTAGATGATTACCTGATGAGCCACCCAGGTGCCCAGCATGTCATTTATTTATAGCTAAAAAATTCTGTTGTACAGATATACCATATTTTGTTTATCCATTTGTCTGTGGACAGACGTGGGTTGTTTTTACCTTTTGGCTGTTACAGTAATGCTGCTACGAACATACCTGTGCAAGTTTTTGTGTGGATATGTTTTCATTTCTCTTAGGAAAATATTTTAGGTCTTGTAGGCACACAATCTCTGTTATAACTACTCAACTCTGCCACTGTCGCATGAAAGCAGTAATAGACAATATATAAATGAATGAACCTGTTTGTGTTCCAATAAACTATTTACCAAAACAGACAGTGGGCCAGATTTGGAACAGGGGCTATAGTTTGCTAGTAACTGAGCCAAAGTTTCATGATGATGTGCTTCAGTGTGGACTATTTAAATTCACTGTGCCAGGTTTTCCACAGAACTTGAATAGATCAATGTCCTTCCCTTTGGGGAATATTAATTTTCATATTTCATTGATAATTTCCTTGCTGGTACCTATGTGTTTGCTTTTTGTGAAACTCCTGTTAGTTATTAAACCTCCTGGTTCAACCATCCTTCTTTTCAAATCTTTTGTCTTTATTATCTTTTTTTATATTTGCAAAAGAGTTTCTCAATTTTCTTTCTTTTTTTTTAAAGTTATTTACTTAATTTGAGAGAAAGAGAGCACGCACATGAGTGGGGAAGGGGCAGGGAGGGAGGGAAGGAGAGAGAGAGAGAGAGAGAGAGAGATGGAGAGATGGAGAGATGGAGAGATGGAGAGATGGAGAGATGGAGAGGGAATCCCAAGCAGGCTCCATGCTATCAGTGCAGAGCCTGACGCAGGACTTGATCTCACAAACTGTGAGATCATGACCCGAGTCAAATCAAGAGTCACACGGCCACCTAGATGCCCCTCAATTTTGTTTTTCAACAGGGATGTCTTTAGGTAAGGTTTTAACTGGCATTTGGAGTTGTAGCCAAAGCGTCACCCCCCAGCTTTTTGCAGCACCAGATGTCTCCAAGTCTGATGCCTTTCTAGAGTTTTACAGGCCAAATGGTATTGCTTCTCATCACTGTATCTCTTTGCAAGCACAATTCTGTTAAGTCAGTAACAATTCTTCCACTAGTTTTCCATATTCCAAAAATTTATTGGCATCTTTTGTCTGCTGTTGCCTCCTTTCCAGTTCTCTTGTCATCTTTATTTATTTGTTGTTATTTTCACGGACATTTGGGAGGGAATAGAGAAAAAATGGTGTTCAATCTACCATGTTTAACTGAAAGTTAGCACTATTTTTCCTCTTTCATTATTTCTGTTTTCCTGTCCTGATCCATCTCCAAATACCACTAAAGCTCATTCTGGTTATTGTACACACTTTTTAGAGCCTCCTACATTTTCCCAGTGAAAGTAAAACTTTGGTCAGTATTACAAGACAGTGGACTTGAGGTCCAAAGATCCAGGTTCTAGTTCTGGATTTACTGAGTGTCTGTGCAACTAGGACTCAGACTCTTTCGGGGAAGGAAATTTAGTACTTACTGACTGCCTGCCGGTTGCCAAACACGATAAGAGGTATTCTCTCCATTCCAGTGTTGATGTGTTAGTGTTTACTCTTTCAATTAAATGGGTACTTAGGACCCATTGTCTGCTTCAGTATAAGCGGTTCAACCTATTTGCTCACAGACACAGCACAGAAAGATTTTATTGTTCTACAAATTTTGATGTTTAGAGACCGTTTTATGAGAAAACATGGAGCTAACATGATGTAAAGATCTGGCCTTGAAATATCACATGTGGTATTAACATTTGTTGTCTAAGGTGTGATTGGATTCAGGCTCTTTTGTGGTGGAGGATGGAGATGAGGTGAAGCGAATAGGGAAGTAGTGCTGAATAGTTAGCAATACCGTTATCAGTTTTAATATTTTATTTTACACTGGGATGAACTCTAGAGCATTATGCATTTTGGAGTGGATGGAACTGGTGGTGGTTCCGTAACCACCACCAAAAACATACTTGGTTTTCAGCTCTGCTCATGGCTGTGGGGTTATGTAGCCAGAAGAAGACTTAGAGATTCTTTAGTATTATGGGTCACAAACTTCATTGCACACGAGTCGGTTTGGCTGTACCATGGATTTCCAAAGGCCACCAAAGACTAGGACCATGCAGCTAAAAGCCAAGAAGCTCTAAAATGCAGATTCCTGGGTCTCACTCTCAGATCCTCACTCAATAGGAAAGGTGGGTCCTAGGAATCTGCATTGAGAGACCCCAGTCTCCCCCCGCCCCCCGCCCCCCGCCTCCATCCCCAGACCCACAGAGGATTCAGATACAGTTGGACCGAACTATGGGTTCGATCTGGGAAACATTGATCTGATCTTTATTCTTTACAGATGAGAGAAGGTTCTAGGAAGTCAAGCGACATGTCCCAGTTTGTTAACAGGAGAAGTGGGAGTGGACCACACGTCTCATAACTCTGTCCGATGATTTTTCCCACCAGAGCATACACTGTTATTTTAGCGTCTAGTTACATCATGAACTAAAGATATGAACCACCAGCTTAAAGTGTCTTTATTTGTAGTAACCTCAGTTTTTTATAAATGGTTTTCAGATGTTTGGGAATAGCTTCAGGTCTCAGTCGCTCTGCCTACAGCTGAGGAGTGATGGGGAGTGGGGGTGGAGGGAAACCCTTCGTCCTTACCTTTCAAATAACCTGCTGGAAAACAGGCTCCTGTGTATTTTCTCCTCGAGTCATCATGCCCCTGGAAGATTAACAGATACTTATTTAGAAAATCGCCCACAGCATCCAGGAACTTGACACTTGATGAAAGGAAGAGTACGTGCTGTTGAACACCTTCTCTACCCAAGTGTGATGTAGCAACTGTTGCTACGTTCGTGGAGGAAAGGAAGGAAATGTTTCATGTGCCTATTATTTAGGATGTTCTCCCCATCTCTATCGCAAACCAGCCAAACAAAATACACACACGCTCTCCACTGAGTCATGCATAGTCTATGATGTAGTATTATGTGTGGAAAAGAAGTTTTCTTCACTGCTAATAGTCATTGTGACACGTCTTGTATATTTTATGAAGAGTGCTAATTGTGTATTTTCTTTCAGAAATCGGCGGAGAAATAAAGTTTTTTTTTTTTATTAAAAATATTTGTTGATATAATCTGAAATTCAAATTCTCCTATTCTGTTGTTCCTTATAAAAACTCTTTATTAGTCCGGATGGGCTAGATTATGCTGTGGTAACAACCAACCACCACGTCATAGTGACTTAACGCAAGAAAGGTGTATGTCCCCATCGGGCCACGTGTTCAGTGTGGATCATGAGGAGAGCTTGGCTCACTGTGCACACTCAGGAATCCACACTGATGGTGGCTCCACCCCAACCTGCATGCTTCCCTGGCGGACAAGAAAGGAGAATGGTTCTGTGCTTTCCTCTGGCAATGAAACGCTTCTGCCCAGAGTTGACAGATCTTACTTCTGCTCAGGTTTTTGTGGCCACATGAAATTCAAGACGGTTGAAAAGGTAATGTTGTCATGAACCCAGACTTTGGGACTTCCTAGATGCCTAGATGTTTGTTTTCTGACTGTGTGTGTGTATGTGAACAGAGGTTCTCTGCAATTACTGTAAAAACACTTAAAACCGTGTTATTCGTTAAAATTAAAAAAAGTTAGAGGTGTAAAATGCATGTAACAAATTTGTCATCTTAACCATTTTTAAGTGTATGGTTCAGTAGTGTTAAATGCATTCACGTTGTTCTGCAGCCAGTCTCCAGAACTCTTCCTCTTGCAAAACAAACTCTACACCCGTTTTATAACAGCTCCATTCTCCCTGCCCCCCGACTGCAACCATTCTACCTTCTGTCTCTGAATTCGAATGTATACAAACGGGATCATAACAGTATTTCTGTTTTTGTGATTGGCTTATGCATTTTAGCATGATGTCCTCAAGGCTCATATATGTTGTGGCATGTGTCAGAATATCTTTTTTAAGAGTGAATAATGTGGCATTTTATGAATGTAGCACATTCTGTTTATCCATTCATCTATCAGTGGACACCTGGGTGGCTTCCACATTTGGCCATTATAAGTAGTGCCACTATGAACATTGGTGTTCCATTTCATTTTATGTGTACTTATTTTTCTGTGTAAAAGAGAAGCAACATCTTCAGACCTCTAGTTTGCTTTTCAGACCCAGGAAACCGTTATTTAAATTTAAACTAATAATCTCACTTTGAGAATCTTCTGCCAGGGGTTACAACAAAAGCTGAGCAGAACTTCGACTACCCCCTATATGTTTGACTAAATCAAGAAAGCTAATGGATTCATTTGTTTTTAGTCCTGTATGTAACCTGCAAATCTTGACGGTTTTCAAGATAGGTGACAGCATGTGGTAGGACATTATTTTGCTGCTAAAAATCTAGGAGCATGGCAAAAAATTACATTATCTTCCTTTTTGTATGTCTGACTCAAATACTATATGGAGGGTGGTCTGATATGAATCAATATGTAAAATGTGGCCACACAAGCTAATTGCATGTATAGCATAGATGCATGGAGGGGCAGGGTAGACTTTTGGGTACAGTGCTGCAAGAAAAAGCAGAACAGGATATAAACTTTGCTACGTGCTAATTGCATGATTCTGAACACACTAGTTACAGAACCTTTCTGAGTTTCATGTTCTTTTTAATCTCTACAAGGAAGAGTTTAAATTACATGATCTTAGTGGGTTAATATCAGTTAACCATAACTTCTAAAATGAATGGGATTTTCTAAACTTTCCTAGTATGAACTTTTTAGTACAAAAATATTAACTCTGATGGAATTTTTAGCAATGAACATCAGGTCATGGCACTCCCTTGCTTAACACCTAAACTGGATTACTGTTGGGTTTAGGCAGTGTTTCTGAGACTGTTTATCATTATTGCCTCCCTTTTTAGACATTTTAAGATACTTCCTCTTAATCCGCCCCTACTCCCATGAAATTTTAATGCCATAAATAAACATATCAGTTTACATGTGCTGTGGCCCTTTGAAGGGACTCCTTGCGTTATCCTTAAACCATTGATATCAGGAGGGAACCTCTTCTCTCCCATTCCCATAACCCAACTTTTCACCCACTTTTGGGGGCATTATCACCCCCATGTAGGCTTTAGACTAAGATTGAAAATCTTTACTATTCTTCAACGCCTAGCATGATTCGTCCTGTGCATAGACATAGCATTTTATAGCGTTTCTCCCCTCCCCCTCCCCTCCCCCTCCCCTCTCCCTCCCATCTCCCTCCCCTCTCCCTCCCATCTCTTTGCTTCCTACTCTCCAGACAGGCCAATGGCCTCCTTTCAGTTCCACAAGGGCATCAAGCTTGTTGCTACTTTGGGGTCTTTGCACAATTCTCTTTGCTGGAGGGCTCGCTCTTTATTTTTAATTTTTTAAGTGTATTTATTTTGAGAGAGAGAACAAGCACGTGCAAGTGGGGGAGGGCCAGATACAGAGGGAGAGGGTGAGAATCCCAAGCAGGCTCTGCCTCACCAGTGCAGAGACTGATGTGGGCTCCAACTCGCCAACTATGAGATCATGACCTGATCTGAAGTCAGAGGCTTAACTGACTGAGCTAGCCAGGTGCCCCTCTTTATTTTTAATTAATCAGTTGACACTCATCCATCTGTTCTCCAGCTTAAATATCTCTTCCCCAGAAGAACCTGGCCCTCTGCTCCCCTTGCCCATTAGGTCTCTTCTGTGACTCTCCCAGTGCTCTGTTTGCTTCAAGCACTTGCAGTTTTGTAATGAGGCACTTGTATATTTCTTCTATGTCTGCCATCTTGGTTCACTGTAGGCTTGAGGCCAGAGACTGACCGATTTCCCTCTGTATATGTCACATCTAACTCAGTGCCTGGAATTGTTAGAAATGGTCAGTGAAGTGTTTTTGAAGAAAATACACAGCAAGGAAAAACCTCTGAACTTGGAGTTGCTTTTTACATGAATGTATACCCTCCTGTTAAATGTTCTTGCCAAAATGAAAAACAAAATGAATGTATATCTTGTTTGCCACAGCAGTGCCTACATATATGTATTAGTTAAGGAAGCATTAGCTGCTGTAACAGTAAAATCCTGAAATCTCAGTGGACAAATAGGGTTTTTGTTGTTGTTCACATAAAGTCCAACTGGCAGGGCTGAAAGGGGTCTGGGGGTGTCTTGAGCATTCAGGGACCGGTGTGATGCAGGCTGCGGTGTCTTTAACACGCGGCTTCTGAGGTCACCCTGGCGCCTGTGTCTAGGTGACAGAGGGGGAAGAGAATGTTGAGAGCTGCATGGGAAGTTTTCTTGGGGTAATCTTGGGAGTGGAATGTATCACTTCTGCCCACGTCCATTTTTTGCGTTCCTCACGAGATTCAAATCTCCACTAGGGTCCCAATCCGTATTATCCCACCAAAGAATCCAGTCAGTCCCATGGCCCCCCCCTCCCCCCCCCCCCCCCCCCCAGCCAGGGAGTTTAAGGAGACAGCTGTGAAATCAGGAGGTAACACAAGCTGGCCTTTGCCACAGTGCGCTTGGAAAGTCACACATCTATGTGCAAGTGTGTAGCTGATGTCTAGATGTATGTGGATTTACAAATCACTGTCAGTAACTTAGGGGCCTTTGGGTCCAAGACCCAGAGAATGGGAACCACTAAAAATAGGAGTATGTAAGTTTTATTTTAGGAGAGATTTTTGCTCCAGCATTTTCAAAATTATAAGGTGAGATATGATGGACCAGGGGTGGGGAAGGGGAAAGAGCTTGGGTTTAGAAATGCACTGTATACATTCAACTGAACAAAATCGGTTGCCTTATAACAACTACCCTTCCCAGGCTCTCTTGCACAGCTGTGTTCCTGATGGTGCAGATTAGCATCTTGTCAGCTGAACGTAAGCCCAGGTGGGGTTCTAGCTGGCTGCTGGCAGCATTGTCCTAAATAAAATGGAGACTTTTTACTAGTGGACTGTTTTCAGTTCCTCAATCACCTGATAAGTCCTATTCTTTTGATGAACTACAAATAAAAACGAGTTCTCCATTCCAGGGCGCTGTTCATCAAGTAGTGTCTGTTTGTTTAAAGAAAAAAAAGGCATATTGCATGTCTGGTTCATCATACTATAAGGCAATTGTAATTGATCTAGGAAATCATGATACTGTACTTTTATCTGGGCCAAAG
Organism: Panthera uncia; assembly: GCF_023721935.1. Classification (NCBI taxonomy): domain Eukaryota; kingdom Metazoa; phylum Chordata; class Mammalia; order Carnivora; family Felidae; genus Panthera; species Panthera uncia. The sequence goes on from NC_064807.1 coordinate 41,795,611, forward strand.
CTTACCTGGCCATTCTACAGGGTCTCCATTCTTCCTCATGCCATGCAGTGGGGGGTGGAAATATGAGCCTGGGCTTTTCTTTTGTAAGCCTCTCTGAATTCCTGTTCTTGGCAGATAGAAGGAAAAGAAAAGGAAAAAAAGAAAAGAGAAAGAATTCAGAGCTTGGTTGGTTAGGTGGGCTGCTTTATTACTTCCATTTGGCTATATTGTGGAGTTTGAGACTTGCTCTTTTCTTTCCCTTCCGTTCTCCATCTAACTCCATAATCTAGCTCCTCCTTTAGAGAAGCTGGGAGGAAAAGCTGCATTTGGAGACCAACTAAAACCTCCAAAGAGAAGAATGTTTATGTTTTAAATTCTAAAATTTCAAACAAGTTATTTGGCAAGCTAGATGTTTTTCAGCAAGTGTAAACATTTTCCACCTCTTGCTTCTTCCAGTTCTTTGGTCTTTCCGTTTGTATCTGGTGCAGGTTCAGATCAGCGTTTTCCTGCTTTCTATGCTTCTGATACAGCTGGAAAGTGTTTGATCGACATGATCAGAAAACTGGGGCTGTTGTGAACATTACCCCTGAAGCAGACTGGTGAGGTCCCACTGGCATCTTTCTTGGTGCATTTGTGGGATTAGTAAAGAAGTTTATGCTGAAGTTCCAGCCAGAACAAGAGCTGGAGAAGGACCTTCCGAATCCAAGGTTTCACAGCTTGGTAAAACTTCACAGTGGTGCTGACATGTAACAAGCTGGTAGATACTCATCTTCTCCTGGGTATTACCCCAGATGGTCTTACTTAGATCAAGACAGCCATGTAGAAGCTGGGCGGACATGGCTCTGTGGGACTTCTACAAGAGCAAGAGGATTTGAGTTACATTTCATTTGAATGAAAACTTGTGAAGTGCTTGCAGTGTGCCTGTGTTTGGGAACATGCCTTTCCCTGCTGGCTTTTGTTCTAGGTCATCCCGTGAGTGGATGACTGTTCAGAGGAATTGCTTATTGAGTGGGAACTCGGGGGCCTGTCAGCCAACCATGAGCTCAAGCAGTTCTTCCCTGCAGCTGGAGCTGATTATGTCTTTAGCTGCCACTGTTAATGAGGCAAAAAGCATCTGCCGAGAGCTGGGCTGGCACTCCCAGGGCGGTCTGCCACTTTTCCATCAGTTGCGGCAAAGAGGGTCCAGGGTGTGGAACAGATAAACCTGAGTGTCGGGCCTGTGGTTCTTTGAAGCTGTTTTTGAGGGGGAAATAGAAAATGACTCAATTTGACATTCGGTGACTTGCCAGTTACACTGTCTATGTCTTAAGTTTTTTGTGTGCTGGTCGCTTTTGTTTGGGTGAGAAGGTCTTAGGGGTCCACTTGGTTGAAGGTATGGAAGAGTTCTAGCTGTGAATTTTATTTTATTTTTTATTTTTATTAAAAAAAATTTTTTTTAACGTTTATTTTTGAGACAGAGAGAGACAGAGCATGAACGGGGGAGGGTCAGAGAGAGGGAGACACAGAATCTGAAACAAGCTCCAGGCTCTGAGCTGTCAGCACAGAGCCCGACGCGGGGCTCGAACTCACGAGCCTTCGAGCTGTGAGATCATGACCTGAGCCGAAGTCGGCCGCTTAACCGACTGAGCCACCCAGGCGCCCCTAGCTGTGAATTTTAAAGGCACCTCCTGTACAGGGCCATTAGTTTCTTGGGTGATTTCTGAAGCTGAGACTTTGGAACAGATGACAGGAAGCCCTGCCACTAAATATATTTCATTCATTTTGTAGGTCTGTTCTGTGTTGGGTGGGTTCTCTTTTGTGAAGGCTATCCCAGAAAATGTTTGCATTTTGAATCCAGTGATCTAACTAATCAGGTTATTATAATAGACGGTTTTCCATGTTTTTTGTTTTGTTTTGTTTTTAAACAAAGCACAAGCTTTTTGAAATTTATTCAGGAATCTGTAATCTGGATAATTTTCGTATTGTGACCTGATATATGATCTTCTTCCCACCCTTCAAGACACATTTCAAGAGTGGTTTGACTTCTTATTTTCTGGATTTGATTAACTTTTTTCAGATCAAACTAGAGTTTTATTTGTTTGTTTTCATTTCCTTAAAGTTTACTTATTTATTTTGAAAGAGAACGAGCATGAATGGGGCAAGGGCAGAGAGAGAGGGAGAGAATCCCAAGTAGGCTCCACAGAGCCCGACGCAGGGCTGGATCCCAGGAACCGTGAGATCATGACCTGAGCTGAAATCAGGAGCCGGATGCTTAACCAACTACGCCATCCAGGTGCCCCTCAATCTAGACTGTTAAAACTTTCAAGAAAAGGGGCGCCTGGGTGGCTCAGTCGGTTAAGCGTCCGACTTTGGCTCAGGTCACAATCTTGCAGTCCGTGAGTTCGAGCCCCGCATCGGGCTCTGGGCTGATGGCTCAGGGCCTGGAGCCTGCTTCCGATTCTGTGTCTCCCTCTCTCTCTGCCCCTCCCCCGTTCATGCTCTGTCTCTCTCTGTCTCAAAAATAAATAAAAACGGTAAAAAAAATAAATAAATAAAACCTTCAAGAAAAGAACTAAATTCAATGCATCTTGGATCTTCTCAAAGTGCCCAAATCTAGCATCAAGCATAGCACACACTCCTTAGATAAAGTTGTAGGTGTTTTTTGGCTGCTCTAATAAATTACTGCAAACTAAATTGCTTAAAAAAAAAAAAAAAAACAGAGACATTTATTCTCTCACAGTTCTGGAGGCAGGAACTCCAAAATCAAGGTGTCAGCAGGACATGTTCCCCCCAGAGGCATGGGGGGAGAGGCTCTTTCTTCCCTCTTCCAGGTTCTTCTGGTTACTGGCATTCTTTGGTATTCCTTGGCTTGTGACTTCATCACTCGAGTATCTGCCTCTGTCTTTATATCATCTGCTTTGCGTGTGTCAGACTTCTCTCTTCCTCTCTTTTGTGATGGCATACCTTTCTCATCTCAAAATCTTTAACTTAACTACATATCTGCAAAGACCCTTTTCCCAATCACTGGGCATGGCATAGCTTTGGGAGCCATTATCAGTCCACCACACCCATATATGGTTTCTGCATAATCTCCTGCCCAGTTAGTTATTCAATCTCCATCTAAAGCACTTAACCTCAAGGATATTTGCTTCTGTTTCATTTTTTATGAGCTGTTTGCTTCAAGTCATTTCTATTTTAATATCATCTTGTTCTGTATTCTTTTGTCTTTAAGATAGTATTTGCAGTGAAAATTGCTTTCCCTGCAGTAGGAATGGCTTTAGTCTTGATTGTGTCATTAATAGTGAGTCTTACAAGCTGTTTGGGACTGAGGACAAGGCATTGTAGCTATCACCATTGAAACTAATGAAAATCTGGGTGTGGTGTCCACAGCAGAGTTATTGTGCATTTGTTGGTTAGATGATATCAAAGTCTTGTTATTAACAATGAATTTAAATTTAATTTCCCAATAATCTCAGTGTCAAGCATTTTACTTTCTAAGCTTTACTCCCATCTTTTGAATTTGCTCCCTGTGGAATGAATGCCCAACCCCATAATTCTTCAACTATCCTGGGGCCTGCAAGCCCTTACTCCTACCACCTTTTCACTGTACCTCACTTACCTTACTTTGCTCCTGGCCTTGGCCAATCATCATAACCACTCCCTCAGTCATCATAACCACTCCCTCAATTTTGTTCTCCTCTCTTCGATGCACTCGAAGAGATCTCCACCCAAGTTCGTTATACCTATGAAGCTGGGTGTGTTTGCTTCAAGTGACCAGCAATTACAGTACAGTCCCCTTGTCTGTCATTCCCTTAAGTGAACTTTTTTTTTTTTTCCTGTTCAAACCTCTCACAATTTCTTCCTTGTCCTTATTCATTGCTTCTTTAATTGGGAAAAACAGAAGCCACCAGAAGAAAACTTCCACATTTCCCCACCTACCTGCATCTAGTTCATATACTCTGCCTTCTTTCCAGTTATAATGGGTAAACCATCCATTCTCCTAACAATGGCCAGTCTTCCCACTTGGTGTCCCAGATCTCATCCCCGTTTCTCCAAGGATATTGCTCTAATTCTCCTCTTTTCTACATTCTATTTCTTTTGTTCCTTTTTTAAAAAAATTTATGTACAAGACTTTTCCCCCCAACCCACAAACATCTCATTATTTCTGCCATATTTAAAGCTTTCTCTTGATACTACTTGCACTTTACTTTACCACTCCTTTTCTTCACTTTCTTGTACATTAAAACTTTGAAAGAGTTGTCTGTATTTGCTTTAATTATCTCTTGAATGCATTGTGGTTAAGGTATCACACCATTACTTCTCTGAAACTGTTTTTTTTTTATAAAGGCATCAATAGCCTTCATTCCAAATCCAATGGACAGTTCTCAGTCCTCATTTTACTTGACTTCCTACCTTAACACAAATGACCACTCCCTCTTCCTGTGAATCCTTTTATGAATTGGCCTCCAGAACAACACATTCTCCTTTTCTCCTTCCTGTGGGTTTCCTTTCTTTTTGTCTCCTTGCTTCTTAAGGATCAGTTCTTGGACTCGTTTTTCCACATTCACTTCTTGGTAATCTTAGTATCATGGCTTTAATTACCAATTACAGTCTGATATCCAGATTTATATCTGTAGCCTAGAACTTTCCTAAACTTCGTCCTTCTATATTCACTACGTACTTAGCATTCCTACATGGATATTTAATAGACCTCTCAAATGTAACATGTAAAACTGAACTCTGATCCCACCCCCATCCCTGCCATAAAAACTCCAACCCATAAAAAAGCAAAACATGCTGCTTCTCCCATAGACATCCCCATCTTATTGGAAGCCAACTCAATTCTGTAATTTTCTAGGTTAAAAACATTGGGGTTGTTCTTGACTCTTCTGTTTCTGTCACACTGCACACTCACTGGTGATGCTCTGAGCTGCTGCTTCTATAAATGTGGAAGAAAGTCACTTCTTAAATCTCTGGCATCACCATCTTGATTCATATGATCCTCTGTTTGCCTGGATTATTGGGAAAGTGCTGTCCAAAAGGTCTCTGCTTCTGTTACCTACCTTAGTCTCTTCTCAGTGCAGCACCCAGTGATCCTGTTGACTTAGGTACTTCTTAATATCTTCTAATGCCCTCCTATCAACCTGAGTGCAAATGCTAAAGCTTTAAATGGGTTGTAATGCCCTATAAATCTGGCCACCTCTCTGATCCTCTCATACTCTTTCCCCCTTACTTACTGTGCTCCAGCCACATTGGTTTTCATCTGTTTCTCGACATGCCAGGCATGCTGTACCTCAGGGCTTTGTATTTCGTATTTACCTGTTGATAAAAACAAAATAAAAATCATGCCTTTATGCTTACTTTTACCTCTCTGATTTGGGGACAGATATGAGGTGTATGTGGTTTTTTAAAGCATAATGTCCTTGCTATTTGCTAAATAAAACATTATTTCCATGTCAAATGAATTTACATATGAGACCCTAGTGCTTTAAGTCATTTTTACAGACTTATCTCTCCTCTTTGCAACAAAATAGTTGAAACTGTCATTGTCTTCAGCATTTTTTTTTTGAAAATCACTATGGCTCATTTCTTAATTAAGGTTCTTTTATTTTTAACCCTTGGGTTATACTCAATACTCATTGGCACTGTAGACATAGCAGAAGGAAACAGAAGGCCCCCATAACATATAGAAATTCACAGATGCCATGTTAATGTCCAAGTCTTCTCGCATCCAGAGCATGTGAGGGAGAGAGCACAGGCTGGGTACTGGATCAATTACCTAACTGGCAATATGACCTCAGACAAACCCCATAACCTCTGTGCACCTTTGCTTCCCATCTGTAAAGAGAAAGGAGTTGAACCAAAGGGGTTGATCTCCGAGGACTTTTTCGGCCCTAACAATCTGTGAATGTGGGCAGAAGTACCACTCAGATCATAAATACCTGCTATGTTATATTGAGGTTTCTCCCCTCTGATACCTGCTCTTTGCCAGCTTTCATGTTAAAATTTTCCACCAAACAGGAACACCAGAGGCAGAGGACTTCCAGGCAGGTACCACCCCTGCTGACTGCCAAATATCCCCTCAACCTAACCACTGCCTGCACGGATGGGCTTTTGCTAGAAATTGGCCAGCTTTAGTCCCCTTCCACAAATAAACTTTAAAGTACTCTCTTGAAGAGTGAGAAGCTGCCAGTGGTACTGGCAGTGAGTTTTATAATTATTTTTTGATTTTTTCCATGTGACTTTTGGTCTCAGGGCAGTGTGTTTGGTTGGGCTAAATTGATAGTTTTCCCATGGTCGTGGTTTACACCTGCTGGCCATGCAGGAAACTATGGTGGGAGAGTTCCTTGGTCCTCTGGCCCTCTGCTAGCCTGGGTACATGCTGAACCCATCTCTGCAGCTGGAACCACTGCCAGCCTGGCGTTGTTTGTGTGTCCCACACGGCTGCTGCTGAGGAGAGGCTTGGACTGCTTAGCTTAGACAAGCTGAATCAAGTCTTGGAAAATATTTCTCCTAAAATGCTGTTGTAGACAGTGATGAGGGGTAACCAAAAAAGCACACAGCTGTGGGCTAGGCTCTGGGTTGGCCTCGTTTTTTTTTTTTTTTTTAATTTTTTTTTTTTTAACGTTTATTTATTTTTGAGACAGAGAGAGACAGAGCATGAACGGGGGAGGGTCAGAGAGAGAGGGAGACACAGAATCTGAAACAGGCTCCAGGCTCTGAGCAGTCAGCACAGAGCCCGACGCGGGGCTCGAACTCACATACCATGAGATCGTGACCTGAGCCGAAGTCGGACGCTTAACCGACTGAGCCACCCAGGCGCCCCTGGCCTCGTCTTTAATACTCACAATAGCTCTTGCAGAAGTGGCTTTATATCCATGTTAGGAATGATGAAAGTGACCTAGATGTTCATTAGCAACCGGTAAAAGGTTGAGTTAAATTGGAATTCAGACCTTTCTGACTTCATAGTGCATGTTCTCTGTACGGCTGTACCCTGCCTCTTAAATGTAGTCAGTGTTAGACTTACATCCCTTATAGTTAGTTAGATTTTGATGGGAGTCTAGATCTTTTATTCTGTATCATTGTTTCAGGGGGAAAAAAAAGAGTTCTTATTTTTAAACAAACTTATAAACTTTGGTAATATTAACACTTTGTGGGGCGGGGGGGGGGATCGTTTTACTTGTTGATTTAATAAGTTCCATTGTTTGATCATTACTCAAGCACCTCTTCTAATAAAAGATGAAGAGAATTCAGGTAGTTTAGACTCGGCCCGCTAAATATTGTTGGCTGTATTATGTTTTCTCATCTCTCTCCTGCTTAAGATAAAAAGAAAAAACAAAAAACATCACTCCTACCAACAAAATCATACAACTAGAAATTAGGAGAAGGGGGAGACTCTAATGCTTTCCTTTAAAACGCATGTATCTTGAGGTTCGAATCAAAGTGATTGTGTTTTACAATTCTTATCTGTTTAATTGTGACACAGTACACCTGCTTGCTTTTAAGAAGAGAAGTTACAGAAGTTTAAGGAGGGAGGAAAGTGACGTGGACACCCGATAACTCTTCTCCAGTGATATCCTGATGAGTTAAGCATAAATGAATCAGAAACAGATGGATTTTTTCCCCCTTAAAATACACATGGGTTTAAAAACCAAGGGAAAATACGCTTGGAAAAAAAATGTTCTTTGTTAAAGCCCAAATGTCTGAAATATAATTTAAGATTTTCATAGGGTCCAGCAAGTAGTTATGTGCACTCATCTCTAATTTGGATGGGGTGTGTGCAGGAGTCGAGCATTTAAACTATTCTGTGGAGCTGCTGTCGGGGAGGCGTAACAGTCCTGTAAAATGACATAAGGCACAAGGGCCTTATGTGCAAACTCGTTTCACATGGCTTCTTGGGTATTGAGTAACATGAATTTCACGTAATTTGATTCTTGAAAATTTTATAAGGTTTACCTCAATCTTTGTGTGTGAAAGTGGAAACAGTTTCAAAGGGCTATCCCCAGGTGCTGTGCTAGGCACCTCGACTCTCCATCCTTGGGCCAAGGGTAGAATGTCATCTGCATGACCTTGTGCTTACTGGTTCTCCTTCACTGTCCTTTGGTCATTGTTTTAGATTTGATTGAAGCCAGTATTCCCCATAATTTGTTCTAGCTGCACGTGTTCATATGGATGTGGGATGAACTTTGGCTTTACTGTAAGTTGGCAAACTTTGGAAAGGTGTCGGTTGGATATCAGGAAATCCCCCTGACCAGCAAGAACTGAGTTCCAGAAGAGATCACTCAATTATCTTCCTTTGATCAGGTCTGTCTTCATTGTTGACTGACATATTTTGTTGCGGGATCTTTGAGGAACACTTTTGCAAATTATGAAGCTATTTATTCCAAAGAGATGCACTGCCTTCTCCTGATATTTCTGACTGGGTATATTGCCACCATCTTAAGCTAGACATGGAGAAGACCCTTTTTTTCCCCTGACAAATCATTAAATAGCTCCTCTGCCTAATGCCTCTGTTTCTGTTAGGAGGGAAAATATCCCTTCTTACACTTAGGCTTGCTCCACACTGAACTCCTATCACATCTTTCCTTTTCTTTCTCACAAAATCTATCAGTTCTCCCTTTTACTCTCCACTTACATAGCTTGGTACTCCTAAACTCCAGTTTAGTCATCTGGTTTCACAAAGACTGCCTTACTTTCATTCAATATCTAGAGAATTCCACAACTCCAAACCATTTTCGTTTCTTATCTGGTCCCTTCCCTTTTACAGATGAACTATTTCTTTCAGCATAAGTGTGGTATTTCTTAATCTTGCAAAGCCCTTCTTCATTAGATTTTTTTTAAAACTCTTATAGTCACCATCTAGTTTACAATTGATTTGTTTGGTATTTATTTATTATATGAAATTTATTGTCAAATTGGTTGTTTGGTTCTTTTCAAACTAGTCTCCTCCTGGGTCCCCATTCCTGCCTTTTCTTCCTTGTGCATTATGTTCTGTGCCGTCTCCAATGTCTAAAATACTTTTTCACCTCATCAGTACTTTTTCATCTCATTCAAAAAACTTTAAGGTTCTCTTTAAAAATAATATATACTTGGGGGCACTTGGGTGGCTCAGTTGGTTGAGCATCCAACTTCCGCTCAGGTCATGGTCTCACAGTCTGTGAGTTCGAGCACTGCGTCGGTCTCTGTGCTGATGGCTCAGAGCCTGGAGCCTGCTTTGGGTTCTGTGTCTCCCTCTCTCTCTGCCCCTCCTCTGCTCGCACTCTGTCTTTTTCTCTCTCAAAAATAAACAAACATTAAACATTTTTTAAAAGTAATGTATACTTGGTTGATAAACAATGTATGATTGCTGATATATAAAGTTCCACCTCAAGAGCATTTAATTAAATTGGTTCATTTAATGAAAGAATGATTATAATAATCATAATGTAGCTGGGATTTCTATTTTTTCAGCTGGTTTTGATGTGCTGCATCATTCATTCATTTACTTACATAAATCCATATATTGAACATACACATTCTTCTCTTTAAGCACTGGAGATACAAATATGAATAATATGTTACTTGGAAAGCACATAATCAGAGGAAGACAGGCATGTATAAATTATAGTACAGTAGACTGTATATACTTTGATGATTGTTTTAACAGAGTCCTGTGGGCATACAGAGGAGAGAATCATAAAGTCAGTTCAAGAAAGGGATGGTGTGATGGTAAAGTGACATCAGACTTGAGTCTTCTTGACTGAGTGGAAGAATGGGGGAAACGAGGGTATTGATGGAGAAGAGCATTGTGGAGGCATGAGAAAGAAGTGTGTGGTGAGGGTGGGGGCAAGGATAAAACAATAAGTTAAATTGTAGACTGTGGTAGGACCAATAATAGGACATAAGGCAGGGTGGCAGATTAGGCCACATTGGTGAAAAATCTCTGTGTCTTGTTAAGGAGTTTGATGTCAACCCAGAGTTTATTGGAGGTTATTTCATGCCTTCTGTGTGTGTGTGTGTGTGTGTGTGTGTGTGTGTGTGCGCGCGCGCATAATGAAATGATCTAATTTGTTTTTAAGATTCAACCCTTAGACCATTATGGAGGAAGGATTCGGGAAGAGAAAAAATCAACTGGGGAGATGGGTTGGCTTAAGTATTCCAAGGATTTGGGTGAGAGAAAATGAAGTTTCGAGCAGAGGCTGTGACAGTAGGATGGAGAGAAAGACAAAGTCCTTGAATAGAATTTGGTAGCAGACCAAATTCAGGGCCACACAGAATGGGAGAAGCAGCTGATGACTCTGACCTGCACAGCTTGTGCGGGTGGCAATGCAGTTTCATGAGATTGGATTTTCTTCCTGTATTCCTATTTGGGGCAGGTCGATAAAAAGCTTCATTGTTTGCTTGTTGAATTGGAATTGGCTGGGAGGCATCTAAGTGAAGCTGCCTGGTAGGCATTTAGAGATGCAAGATGGGTGTGGAAAAGATGGAGGTGGCATTAGAAATAGCAACCTGTCATGTCCTTAGATTTCCATGGCCTGAACAATGGTACTTTATGTATATAGTTGACCCTTTAACAACGTGGGGGTTGGGGCACTAGCCTCCTTCCCACCATAGTCAAATATCTGCATATAACTTTTGACTCCCCCCAAACTTAATTACTAATGACTGAAAGCCTTACTGATAACAAACAGTCCATTACCACATATTTTGTATGTAAAATGTATTATATACTGTATTCTTACAATAAATTAAGCCAGAAAAAGTGACTAAGAATATCATAAGGAAAAGACATTTACAGCATTTTACTGTGTTTATAAAAAAAATCCATGTAAGTGGACCCATGACAGCTCAAACCCATTTTGTTCAAAAGCGTCACCTGTGCACTTTAAGTTCTTTAGGACAGCACTGCTTATGCTCACGTTACTCTTGGCCATTTTCACATTTTCTTGACAAATAGTTCCATTATTATCTCTTCTGTGGCTCTAGATTTTGATGTTGATTCCTCTTTTTTTTTTTTTTTAAGTAAGAGTTATTATTTTTGGCTTCAACTTCAGACCTTTTGGAGTGATAACAATTGAATTTCTTTATTCCATTTTCAAGTTGCAATTCTTCGGCCAACATGTCCTTGTATCATAAAAGAAAGAAGCCAAGCGTATTTCTCTTGGCTTAAACATTACAGGCAGGTGATTTCACAGCTGTTGTCTCTTGGAAATCTTCCCATTCTTCTCCTTATCTCATTGGGCAAAATGGAAACTCAAAAAGTCTGTGATTGTCAATTTGTAGTTATAGAAATTCATGGTTTGATTCCAAACCAAAACTGCCAGTGTTGTAGTTAGGAAGTGTTACTTAAAAAGGCTTCAAGCATTAATCTACTTTTTTGAATACTTGTAATTAATTCCTTAATTGAAGAGACAATTTTATATGCAATTTCAGTAAAGAATCAATACGTTGATACAATCTCCAACATTTATCTCATCAACAGGGAAAATACCAGCTTATGTCAGATCTCATTTTTCAAAGATCCTGAGATTTCAAGATAGAGTCAGGAATAATACGTATAGTAATAACTAAGTATTTATGTTTATTTAAAATATATTGCCTATACATACTGTATGATTCCACTAACCTATATGAGGTACATAATAGGCAAATTCATAGAGATGGAAAATCATAAATTACTAAGGGGTGAGAAGAATGGAGAGTTACTGTTTATTGGGTACTGAGTTTCTGTTTGGGATGATGGAAAAGTTCTGGAAATGAACAGTGATGATGGCTGCAAAACATTGTGAATATACTTAATTACAATGAACTGTGCGCTTAAAAATATTGCCTTGTCACAAACAGCAAGATCTCATTCGTTTTTGTGGCTGAGTAATATTCCGTTATACACACACACACACACACACACACACACTGCAATTTAACATGGATGGATGTAGAGGGTATAATGCTAAGTGAAATAAATCAGACCAAGACAAATACCGTGTGATTTTACTTACATGTGGAATCTAAAAAAGACATCAAAGAAACAAACAAACAAAAAATGACTCTTAAATACAGAGACTCATGGTTGCGGGGAGGTGGGGGGGTTAAGAGAAATAGGTAAAGGGGATTAAGAGGTACAAACTTCTAGTTATAAAATAAGTCACAGAAATCAAAAGTATAGCATAGAGAATACAGTCAACAGTATTGTAGTAATGTTGTATGGCGGCAGATGGTGACTACATTTACCATGGTGAGCACTAAGTAATGTACAGAAGTATTGAATCAATATGTTGTGTACTTGAAACTAATAATGTATGTTAATTATACCTCTGTAAAAAAATTGTATCCTCTAGATAAATTATAAATACACATCATAAAATTGTCTACCAAGTGTAGCTCAACTTATTCATCAAATTGGTATAATAGTATCCAAGTTATTTGTTGATGCTTAGAAATTATCAATGTAATCTTCTGGTTGGTAAATGATGTCTTAGCTGAACTCTGTTGTGACACAGGAAACTGCATCAAGCTCTTCCAAGATCCCCATTAAATCAGTGGTCAATTAGGTGCCTGCCACTGTTGCCTTGTTACAACTGAAAGATGACTGGATGATGTGGGCCTAGAAGCCGGTCTTTGCCACGTGGCCTGGAAAAAAAAAAGTCTGTACTTTGACCTCCACAGAAAATGTTGCTAGCAACCCACCCATGGTAACCCCTCACACACACTGAAGCACACATGTCGTTGTGCTGCCACCTTCTAGGGCATTTCAGCAGCCACTGGAAGTGACCCACATCTGTGCTGGCCCCATTCCAAGGTCCATTACCTGCTCTCTGGCTGCCACTGGGTGACATAATTAGGTAGCTTGCAGTCTCAATAAAGGATTCCTTTTAACCAGCTGGTATGGAAGTATTTCACTTGTTTTTTTTTTTTTTTTTTTAACCAACAGTACATAGCATCTGAATGTCAGCTTTGGTTATTTATTATAAGGTGCTTTATATAAGAGTTTATAAGAACAGTGCTCACTGAGTAGCTTATGATGGTTTATTTCTTAGAGCTTAACATATTATGCCTGGACTTCACCTAGACTACATATTCAAGTCTTGGGTTTTGGGTAATTCAGAGGTATTGCTATTGGTTTGAGATGGGGTAAAAGATCATTCTTACCTCATCGTGGATTAATGCAGAGATTTCTTTCTTCCCTTCGTCCGTCTTTTCTTTTCTTTTCTTTTCTTTTCTTTTCTTTTCTTTTCTTTTC
>NC_064807.1:42108797-42361107 GCF_023721935.1 Panthera uncia
CAGCACTATCAACAATAGCCAAAGTATGGAAAAAGCCCAAATGTCCATCGATGAATGAATGGATAAAGAAGATGTGGTATGTATGTATGTGTGTGTGTGTAATACTCCACACAATGGAGTATTACTCAGCGATCAAAAAGAATGAAATCTTGGGGTGCCTGGGTGATTCAGTCGGTTAAGCGTCCGACTTCAGCCCAGGTCACGATCTCACGGTCCATGAGTTCAAGCCCCGCGTCGGGCTCTAGGCTGATGGCTCAGAGCCTGGAGCCTGCTTCCGATTCTGTGTCTCCCTCTCTCTCTGACCCTCCCCCGTTCATGCTCTGTCTCTGTCTCAAAAGTAAAATAAACGTTAAAAAAAAATTAAAAAAAAAAAGAATGAAATCTTGCCATTTGCAACTACGTGGATGGAACTGGAGGATATTATGCTGAGTGAAATTAGTCAGAGAAAGACAAATATCATATGACTTCACTCATAGGAGGACTTAAAGATACAGAACAGATGACCATAAGGGAAGGAAAGCAAAAAGAATACAAAAACAGGGAGGGGGACAAAACATAAGAGACTCTTAAATATGGAGAACAAACAGGGTTCCTGGAGGGGTTGTGGGAGGGGGATGGGCTAAATGGGTGGATGGTTAAGAGGCATTAAGGAATCTACTCCTGAAGTCATTGTTGCACTATGCAAACTAACTTGGATGTAAATTAAAATTTTAAAAAAAGCACAATGAAAGTGGTGACTGGTGGGGCATAACAGAGCCATGAGCCATGTGTGAGGGAGGGGTGAAGGCTGTGGAGGAACTGGAGTACCTGTAATCCCTGGAAAGGGTGCAGTACCCACAGCTCTAACCAATGCTCCTCAGGCAGGATTACAGGAACAGTGTGGTCAGGCTGTCTGATTTTTTAAGAGAACATGGAAATCCTCATTTTTATGTAAATATCCCAATTTTTAAATGTTATAAACTAATTTTTAAAAATTTACAACCCTCTGTTAGCCAAAGAAAGCATATTCTACAAGACACATTCAAAGCATAGTTTGCCAGTGGAATTTTTTTTTTTTAACTCTTAAAGGTGACGATTTATGCGATGAAATACAGGAGTTTTTGGAGGAGTTAGGAGAGAATCTGAGAGCCAGGGAAGGCGTGGGGTGTCTTAGTACAAGCCAGAGATTTGCATATGAGCCCTACAAGAGCAGTACATTGACTCATAAATAACAAATCTACCAAAAAATATTTCAAATAGGAGAAGAAAGGTAACACAGGAGAGTACATCAGGGTATGTGAGCTCAAAAGACAAACTGGTCCTGGTTGGGTTGGGAAAGGAGTAGAGGGAGAGACCATGTGGAATATTTAGGTGACTATAGAGAGAGTATTTTCAACTTGTGCACACCTGGGATCTGCACTGAAAGAATGCTGTATTTGAGAAGGTTAAGAGCAAAAGTTGGAACTACCAAGTGAAATGTAAGTAACAGCTTGTTACACATCTGATTAATGAGTTAGGCTGTGCCAGATAGTTAAATGAAGGAGACTGGGCACCGGTATGCACAGGACTTATAGCTCAGTGATTTCTGACATCAGTAAAGTTGTTTCACTATTATGATCTTTGAAGGTGTAGGTTATCTTTATATCACTACCCCTAGCATAGTCGTTGGCACATGAGAAGGTCAATAAGTAAATGATTGTCCAATATATTGGAAACCATAATCACATGATAGCATATGTTAAAAAAAATTTTTTTTTTCCAACGTTTTTTATTTATTTTTTTTTGGGACAGAGAGAGACAGAGCATGAACGGGGGAGGGGCAGAGAGAGAGGGAGACACAGAATCGGAAACAGGCTCCAGGCTCCGAGCCATCAGCCCGGAGCCTGACGCGGGGCTCGAACTCACGGACCGCGAGATCGTGACCTGGCTGAAGTCGGACGCTTAACCGACTGCGCCACCCAGGCGCCCCGATAGCATATGTTATACTAAAGGGAACACAGGTTAGTAATGACCCATTTGGTACCAAATTTAATGGCTACTTCTCAGTGCACGTGCTACTCAGAGGAGGAGTTTTAACATTATTCAATCTCCAATTATCCCGTCCTTGAATGTCTTAGTATCCCTCTTTCCTGATCTTACCTTGACCTTTCTGAGTTTTTTTCCCCTTTAATGTAAATGACTGGCTTATGCTGCTTCTTCCATGTGCTTCTTCAATGTTGGTGTTACCTGGAGTTGTAGTTTTCTTTCTAGACTGTTCTTGAGCAATCTTATCCACACTTACTGGGTCAGCTCCCATTTATGTGTTGACATTCCCACATTCCAGCTTGAGCTCAAATTTCAACATATAATCTCCAGTTACCGTCATGGACTGAGTTGGTGTGCCCATCCCTTTACCCAATTCATCTTTTGAAGTCTTAACACTATGTGATTGTATTTGGAGATGGACCCTCTAAGGAAATAAAGTTAAATGAGGTCAGAAAGGTGAGTCCCTGATCTGATAAGATTAGTGTTCTTCTGAGAATCCAGAAAGCTTTATTCCTTTTTCTCTCCCTCCCTCCTCCCATCTCTGTCTCTCTGTCTGCCTGTCTCTCTCTGTACACACCTGGAGGGAAGGCCATGTGAACACACAGTGATAGGGTGGCTGCTTACAAGTCAGAAAGAGACCTCTCACCAGGAACCAAATTTGCTAGCACCTTGATTATCGACCTCTAGGCTCCAGAACTAAGAGAAGATTAATGTCTATTGTTCAAGCCACCCAGGCTGTGGTGTTTGATTATGCCATCCTGAGCCCCCCTGCCTCTATATTTCAGGATCTCATCAATTTTTCCCTGAGATTTCTCTAATCTCTGTGATCCATTTCTCTACAAGGTTCTTCTTGTACCCTGCTTTAGAGTTACCATTCTGAAATGTCTGAAATATATACCAGTCCTCATTCAAACACTTGCATTTCTACCAAATTCTAAATTCCTTGGTGTAGTATAGGAAAACCTCAGCTGAAAAAGTATGTCATCCAGAAGAACTTGCTAGAGTAGGAGCTGATGTCCACAAGAGAATGGATGTGAAGGAGATGAAAAGCGAGGAGCACTGCCTAAAAAGTTCCCTTACCGAGGACTCTGAGGAAGCTGCACATTCCCCAGTTGTTAGCCACCAGAGATGAGATGAAGGACATTAGAAAGTATGGCATTTGAGTGGCACAGGGATTTTCCACTTCTAATTTAATAACAATTTTTTAATTCTAATATTTTTTTTAAATTTCAAATATGCAAAATTCCTTACTAACACTTCTTTTTTGAAAAAAAAAGTGTATTTTATAATGGTGAGAAACTTAACATGAGATCTACCCTCTTGACAGATATTTAAGTATACAATACACTATTGTTGACTGTATGACAATATGGTACAGTAGAGCTCTACAGCTTACTCATCTAACTTAACTGAAACTCTATGCCCCTTGATTAGCAACTCCTCATTTTGTTTTCTGCCAGCCCCTGAAAACCACTGTTCCATTCTTTGATTCTCTGAATCTGACTATTTTAGATATCTCATGTCATTGAAATCGTGCAGTATTTATCTTTCTGTGACTTGCTTATTTCAGTTAGCATAATGTTCTTGAGGTTCATTGATGTTGTTGCATATTGCAGAATATTCTTTTTTAAGGCTGAATAGTATTCCATTATATGTGTTCACCACATTGTCTTTACCCATTCGTCCACTGATGGATATTTGACTTAACGTTTATCATAACTTTTTTCCTTATGATTAGCAAACATCCATACCAAAATTGGCCTTGGCATACAAATGGTAGAAGTAAGTAAATTTTGAAATCTCTCTCTCTCTCTCTCTCTCACACACACACACACACACACACACACACACACGGATATATAGGGTATTGATTCATATTGGAGGCTCTGGATTTAGATTCAGACTCTAGATTTAAGTTCTGGCTCTCCCACCTACTGTGTGACCTTGGGCAAGTGACTTTATTTTGCCAAACCTTTGCTTTTCTGTTAAATGGTTATAACAATAGTTTGTGACTTGCTTCACAAAGTTGTTGTAAGGGTTAAATAAGGTAAAGTGTTTAGCATAGTGCCTGGCTAATAGTAAGTACTCAGCAAATGTTTCTGCTGATATTAGTGGTAGCCATATTTTCTAAGGATATTTTTTAGTAAAAGTATTAACAAAAGGCACTTTAGAATTCTGGGACTCAAGGAACTGAGTTTGAGAAACATTGACCTAGGCTCCAGACATGCTGGCTTCCTCTTGTTCCTTGAATATGCCAGCTACTTTCTTCCTCAGGGCCTTTTCCCTTGTTGTTCCTTTCTCCTGGAAGCTCTTCTGCCAGATATTTGCATTTCTTGCTCTCTTAATTCACCCAGGTCTTTAGTCAAGACTCACCTTCTCAGTGAGGCTTGCCCTAACCATCTCATCTGGATTTCAGTAACACCCCACCCAGTACCAAAGCTTTATATCCCTCTTGATGATTCATTCTTTCTTTGGAATACTTATTATTAGCACAGTGTTTATTTTAGTTATTCATCCTTTGTCTCTTTCTTCCACTACATGAAGCCAGGGAGTTCTGTTTGTTCCCTAGTACTAATCAATTTTCAGTAAATTTTTATTAAATGACTGAATCAGTAAGCTATTATAAAATAGTCAACATAGTGCTTGCACTCCGTGAACATATGTTCATTTAACAATCTGCTAAGATAAAAGTGTTGACTATTTATTAAAAAACAAAAAGAATAGGGGCACCTGGGTGGTTCAGTTAGTTAAGCATCTGACTTCGGCTCAGGTCATGATCTCCCGGTCCATGAGTTTGAGCCCTGTGTTGGGGTCTGTGCTGACAACTCAGAGCCTAGAAACTGCTTCGGAATCTCTGTCTCCCTCTCTCTGCCCCTCCCCTGCTCGCACTGTCTCTCTCTCTCTCAAAAATAAATAAACATTAAAAAAAAAAAGAATATATAAGCTATTATATTTAAGTGAGCTTTGAGAAATTTTTGCAAAAATGCCTTATTAAAATAACCTAAAATAGAATGGTTTCACATACATGGTGTACAATTCTAAAAGGAAGGAGGACACTTCAGTGTTTAAAAAAATGAAATTATAGGAAAACTGTGTTAAACTACAAGTTATTATTGTAAGTTTTCAGATATGGCACAGGACCAACCATGTTATCTGAACCATAACCATCACCCAGAATGAAAACCCATGCTGTGAAAGATAGACCTGGCGGTGGCCAGCAAGAACGCTAGGGAGTATGCTATATTTTAGAGCGATATTTTTGACATTAAAGTGAAATAATTTACATTTAAAATAAAAAAATAATTAAAACTAAAAATAATAGACTAATTTCATCATTAAGAAAACATTCAGATAAAAAAAAAAAAAGATGGCCTGACTTACAGCATTATTCTTACTAGGCATTGATATCCCATATCCATATCCATAGTATGAGTATAAGCCAGGAACATAATTATAAGGAATGAAAGCCACTGCTCCAGTTGTGCACTTCTAATTGTCTTGTCTTCTGCCTAGAAAACATTGATCACTTTCTCATTTTTATTTCTTTGCTAGCATAACTTTTTTCACCTAGGCAAATTATGGTGTGGTGAACAGGTTGTTATAGCAAAGGGATTGGTCTGGTCTAGGGGGCCATCACCTTAGTGAAGTCACCATGGATCAGGGTGGGGTTGTCAGTCCCAAAACAAGTGGGTCAGGTAATCCAGAGTTGATTGTCATAAAACTGAATGTGATTTACTAGCCACATTGATTTAAATAGATATGAACATGGATATTCACTCATAATAAAGAATGATACTTTATGAGTTCCTGTTGCCATATAAACCGTCAAGGAACGGTCAGGCACTCTCTCGCTACGGGTTAGCTTTGGCAATATTAAAACTAGAAGTAGAAGTTTTGTTTGTTGAATTTTTATAAATATAAAGCCAGAACAGAAGAACAGAAAAATCCAGGTGTCTCTAAGGGATGATCCTCAGGGAAGTTGACTTATATCCATCATCTTCACTGTAGTGATGGTCTCACTTCAGGGACCATGGTGATTAACCCTACTGGTCATGACTGAGTAAACATGACCAACCTCTGGCTCTTTGGAATTTTTCTACTCTATGCTTCACATCAGTGGTTCATTTTTTTCCCCTTCAGCCTTCTTCTGGACAAGTGAAATACAGTTTATTAGGCTTGAGTTTGCCACATTTCAGTCATACTCCAAGACCCTTGGATACTTGGATACGGCCCAAGCCCCTTGAGATACTGTTTCTGGGTCCTCACCAGTAGAATTGGATTGCTTCTCATCTTTTCAGTTCCTAACCTGCAGACACAGCACAGCAAGCATAGGATACGTTTCAGGCCACAGTGTCCTGCCACTACTTTATTTAATCTGACTTCTATGTGCTTTCACTAAAGAATTGCAGTGGCATCTACCTGGCCTACCATGCAGGACCTTGTGACATCATTAGACTACTCTTCTCCCAAGTGCATTGGAGCTATTTTGTTTGAATCATGTCTGGGCTCCCAAGGCCAAGTTAGGTGCAGTGTCATTTGGGGACTATTTTCAGAGGCAATATAGTCAGTCATGCAGTGATTTCTTACCTCATAGTATGGGTATCAGCCAAACTCTGTTCCAGATGGTATTTAAAAGGTAACATTTTGAGCTTTTATCTTTTATAGTTCTTACAGGTGAAAGAGCTGGTAAACAGAAGACCCGAGTCTTGCAAGTGGCCAAATTGAATTCAGATTAGTTCATACTCAGAAATTTATCAGAAACACATTTTTCTTGCCACCAGAAGAGAGGACAAATGGCAGGAAATGTAAAATTTGTGCATTACCATGCTTCAGCGCATGGCTTACAGAAATGAACCTGTCATTGTATTCAAGTCCACAGGAGTTCTTAGTTAAGAGGCAAGCACTCTAGGAGAGCTAAAGAAAAGAACAGACAAAACTCAATCTATAAATGTTCTAGATGTAAAGAACTCAATTCTTAAACCATCTTTATGAGTATGTTTTCTTTAATTTTAAGTTTAGAGAAGTAGTCGGAAACTAAGTTATGAATTATAAGCACTTTTGCCTTTCTCAGATTACTCAGATTTCTTTTAAAAAGAGGCCTTAATCTTAGAAAAGTAAGAGTCCAGAAGCCAAGATGTTTTCTTGTGATGGCTTTGATACATGCATTCCTCTTTGAATGAAAGATTCCTTAGAAGTCTTCCTACTCCGAGTTTCAGTTTCTCATCATCTTATTTACCTCTGTCAACATAAACTCTGCAAACACCTAATCTTTAGACATTTATATCTACCAGAGTATCTGGGGGGCTCAGTCGGTTAAGCATCAGGCTCTTGATTTCAGCTCAGATCATGATCTCATGGTTGTGGGATCGAGCCCCATGTCAGGCTCTGCACTGACAGCACAGAGCCTGCTTGGGATTGTCTCCGTCCCTCTCTTTCTGCCCCTCCCCTGCTCATTCTCTCTCATCCTGTCTTTCTGTCTCTCAAAATAAGTAACTTAAAACAAAAAATAATTCATAACATTTATATCTACCAATTTCTAAGTTGTATTTTGCAAAATAAATATGTAGATTTAAATTTTTAAGTATTGGTCTGAGAACTGAAATTTATTTAAACAAGAAAGATATTTTTATTATATGTTTTAAAAAGCCAATAAGATATGAACCTTGCATTGGTATAACTTGCCACATCAGATTTTGTGTCTTTTAGCATAATCTTTGAAAGTGAATATTGTGCTAAATATTTGGAATGAAATTTTATTAGATGCTTCGGTCACTGTGTTTATTTCGACATCTCTTGTGTCCTGTCATCCCCATTCATGAGTTCAGGATTAGAGTCACTGGTACCTGTATTGATTATAAGCACATCACATCATTATTTGTGAACAAAATAACCTCCTTTTGGTGTATATTTGTCCCAAGATCACTGATTTTTCCCCCTTTTGCCAGTTTCTTTCTGCTTTGATTTAATTAATCAGTTTTAAAACACAAAATCATGGCAGCTCTACAAAAATACACATCTGATGAGATTTCAGAATTGTTCTTTTATGGCATTTGGTAAGATATTAGTCATTTAAAAACATTTAGGGGAAGAAAGAGGAGAGAACATTGACAAAACCATGACACATGGGTGAAGCATTCTTGTCCTCTCTTGGCTGACAATGCCTCCATTCATTTCTCTAAGCTCTGGGGAATATGTTCTTCCTTTCTTCTAGCAGTGTGGGTTGGCCAGAGAGAAAGAGGAAGAGAGAAAGGCAGGAGAGTCTCTGTAAATCATCACATACCTTTGCAGCTGACAGACCAGCTCATTGTCAGTGTGTATTTTAAAAGGAGGAAAGCTGAAATAGGTTCCTTCTAAATAGCACATTGTGATTCCTTTCATAGTAAGATCTTTTCTCTACTCTTGACATTGGAAAGCAAGGCAATTGGGTAACAGTTCACTGGGTATTTTCTTATGTTCTTTTTCTGCTGTAGTATATAAAATTGAATATCAAGGTCCTTCAAAAATGAACCTATATCCTTCAATAAGCTAAACTTTCAGTAGCATTTAAAAGTTCAGGGGCTTCTGGGTGGCTTAGTTGGTTAAGCATCCGACTTCGGCTCAGGTCATGATCTCATGGTTTGTGAGTTGGAGCCCCAAGTCAGGCTCTGTTCTGATAGCTCAGAGCCTGGAGCCTGCTTCAGATTCTGTGTCTCCCTCTCTCTCTCTCTGTCTCTCCCCTCCCCTACCCACGCTCTGTCTCTCTCTCAAAAATAATAAATAAACATTAAAATAAATAAAAAATAAAACTTCAAAGGACCCTACAGCAAGAAGATTGTCCACCTACAAAATGGTATTTCCTACAGTTCTGAGTTTCTGTATAAAGCATTGTATATGCTGTCTATATTGTCACACGGATACAGGAGAGAAGGAAAACCAGCTGTGTGTTAAAATGTTTTTGGTCAACATTTGTGTAACAATGATAAATAATACCTTCTCATGCTATGGAAATATTCTATAGAATGAGGTAATGTGAAGTGATATCACGCCAAGTAAAATTGTTGGACTTTTGTTTTATAGTTATATATATAAATATCATCTCTCTAGCTATATTATAAATTCCTTGATAAAGGGGTCAATTCACTATTGTATACTTCAAAAAACTCAGTATAAGATGTCTATGTCATAAGTGCTCAATAAACAGGTACTAAACAAAGGAATAACACTGTAGGATCCTTCTCCGTGTATTTCTTGAGACCTTCTCTATAGGTTCTGCAAATAAACTTGAAACTTAGATTTCGATGAAAGTAGATAAAACATCAAATAAAAATACCTGACAGTTAAATACCAGAAAAACAAAAACAAAAACCAAACCAAAACAAAACCAAAAAAAAACCCCACCAAAGGAAGAATATATAATAGTTTTTTTTTTTTTTTTTTTTTTTTTTTTTTTTTAGCATTTATTTACTTTTGAGACAGAGAGAGAGCATGAACAGGGGAGGGTCAGAGAAAGAAGGAGACACAGAATCCGAAACAGGCTCCAGGCTCTGAGCTGTCAGCACAGAGCCCGATGCAGGGCTTGAACCCACAGACCGCGAGATCATGACCTGAGCCAAAGTTGGACGCCCAACTGACTGAGCCACCCAGGCACCCCTATGTAATAGTTTTCTAAGAACAGGTAACATGTTCTCATTATTGATAAACCTGGCAATAATTTTCTTTAAAACATAGAAACAGAGCACAATCATCTTGGTCAGTAATTGGTTTTGCAAAAATGTCTCTCTTCATTTTATAACTGACCTACTTGAAAACGTGGTGAACCATAAAGGGTCATTTCCTTGGAAAAGAGTATGGACAAGCCCCCTGCAGTTTTGTTTGGGTGCCGTTCAAAGCCAAACCCTAAACCTTTCCCAGAACTTGAAACAAATGGTAAGTGCTACCACAAACCAAAGTGGGAACCTCTGAGGAGAGATGGTTTCCGCTTCATTTTTTTTTTTTTTTAGTTTATTTGTGTATCCCTACTGCTTATTTAGATGTATCCTACTTTCTCATGGATGTGCTACTTGCTCTTCACAGTGAATGTCAGGGACCAGGATTTTGGGACAGCAACTTTGGGAGATTTATATTCTGGTGCTGCTGTGCTAGACTGCTTCCCATAAGAAGCCAAAAGGACTTCCAACTGGAGTACTAACATCCATAAACACAGAATTATCTTATTATCCTTTCCTAGAGCCAGGAAGCCTTTGTTGGGGAACTTAATCTCTGATAAGGTCTTTATAGGATGGTAATTGAATGGAATGAACACCAGCTGAGAAATGTTAGTATTAATCTAAGAATTATGGACTCCTAGGTAAGCCTTATTAATATTTCTATTACAAGCCAGTTGATGTTTTGCCTTATTGGGCCTTTTAATAAGAAAATGTAAATTGTTTTAGACATAATGACCTAAAATACATGCATTGTTTAGAAGTGTGGTAGGGACGGGGCGCCTGGGTGGCGCAGTCGGTTAAGCGTCCGACTTCAGCCAGGTCACGATCTCGCGGTCCGTGAGTTCGAGCCCCGCGTCGGGCTCTGGGCTGATGGCTCGGAGCCTGGAGCCTGTTTCTGATTCTGTGTCTCCCTCTCTCTCTGCCCCTCCCCCGTTCATGCTCTGTCTCTCTCTGTCCCAAAAATAAATTAAAAAAAAAAAAAAAAAACGTTGAAAAAAAAGAAGTGTGGTAGGGACAAGTAGCTGAGTGTCGGAGTTTGGTGCTTCCCTTCCACAATGTTGAGTTGTCAAAGGGAAGTAACTGTCCAGCAAGGGACCACATTTTCCAGCCTCCTGTATCTGATTAGAACACTGACTGGTTAGTGAAAGGAAATATGAGGGGAAGTGATGCATGTCCTTCTGGGAAGTGCTGAAAAGGCAGATGTATCTTCCCTGTTTTTCTGAATGAGGAGATCTCCTAGACCCTAGAAAGGGTGTGACCACAAGATGGAAGGACCCTGAGTTTCACAATGACTCTGTGGTAGGGAAGTGGAAGGGCCCCCCCAACTGGGAACATGTGTAGTAGTCTGTTTCATGAACAAGACATAAGTGTGTATTGTGTTTATGGAATTTGGGGAGTTTTATCTCTTCAGGACCTAGCGTCTCTTTAACAAATACAGGAGGTAAATAAAAATGTACCAAACAGAGGTCATTGTAAAATGGCAGATTTGTTCCTATTCCCTCTTTATGCTAAAAGTTTAGCATTTATATAAGTACAGGCATGTTTTGAAAATCATATTAAAACTGCAGGATTTATAGATGGAGAAAGCACCTCCACTCCCTGAATGCTGACCCATTCCTATCTGCCTCTTCCCAGAAAATGGTTTTCCTGGTCATCATTAAGGCCATTCTGGATGCTCATATCTCCTTCATCTACCTGTCCTTTTCCTACCCATTTTCCCACCCAGTTTCCATCTCCTCCATGAAGTTTTCCCTTATCACTAAAGGGATTACTTATGTTTTTGAGCTCAAAGAAATTAAAATCTTACAAATTTGTGTAGTAACTCATATGCTGCTTAGTGAGAATACTCGCATTATTATATGATTTTTAATGAGCAAAGGTGTCATTTGTCTAAATTGTAAGGTAATGGAGGAACAAAGAAATTTTCTTTAAGGAAATGGAATTAGGACCCAGGAAATAGACACCCTTATCCTTTTGTCTATACCAAGATGATTACGGGGGGGGGGGAGTTTCCAAGACATATACCTAACTGTAATATTGACATCCATAGTGGGATACTTTTAATGCTATATACCAGATGGAATATAGCAGCCACTGATCCTTTTACTTTCCCACAAAAATTAAGATGTTTATCAATAACCAAAGAAGTGGAAAATTGGTCAGAAGTAATGCAGGCATCTTTACTAATTTTGCCTTTGCACACCCTCTGGTTTTAGTCATCTTCCAAATTTAAGAATGTATTTTTAGCTGATTTAGTACTTGGCATCATTCTTATGCTACCAGTGACAGTGTCACTGGCAGTACGATTAGGATTGCAGGTTTTATGTGTTGAGACCACCTGAAAGTTGAAACCAGATTCATTCTACCCATGGTGCCAGCCATGTGGTAAACTCCATCCAGTTCCTGGGATGGTACCTAGATTTCAACGGACAAAATGTAATATCAAGTCTCCATAGGCTGTTACCCAATTCTGAGTGATCAGTCCTCCAGAGTTGAGTATCAAATGTCCACATCTTAATCATTGTCAACTGTGTAGAAAGGCCCTTAGAGATTTTTATATGCACTAAATTCAGGAAATTCTCAGGTATGCTTCTCTTAACAATGTAAGTCATGCCCCTTGTGTGCACACAAATCATAATTTGAAAGATCTGTTTGACATTAAGGCTTATATAATTTGGAGGGTGAGTCCAAGATGAAGCCATGGAAGAGAAACTCTGAATGCAGAGTTTCAGGTATCTTACACTTGTGTTGCAAAAGTAAGGACTATGAATTCTCTTGCATACAGTTTAGTCCAATTATTCCAAGTAGCTATGGAAAAGCTTGAATCATTAACCCAATCTCTGGACATGGTTTATTTGAGGTATTGTTAAAAATAGCACATGACATCTAGTGTTCTTTCCTCTCACACATTATGCTTTAGATTAACATATGGTAATAATGCTGCATTGTTTGGTTGGCCAATTCTTCATCTAGCATGAAATGCAGAGTACAAAAGCACACATGTACAAACTGAGCTAATATTTCTTTCCTTGAAATAAGTAACAGTTATTCATCTAGATTCTTCTCAATTACAGAAATTGATGATATCTTTATGGAAGGAAATAGTTTTCAAAGAATTCTGCAGTGTTTGAATTATTTATTAAGACAACAGAATGGGAGAAATGAAAAGAAAGCTTGTACTTGATGCAAAAAAACAACTATTATACCAAGGTAGGGAAAAAAAAGTCTGAAAAATTTCAGCACCAAGGTTAATTTTTATTATATAATGAGTGCATAAAAACAGAGTTTGGAAAGGATGCAATTTTCAGCCACTTTTCTAGTATAATTCTGCAATAACAACAGAAACCAAAATGAGTTGAATTGTTGCAAAGGAAGGAGACTATCATAAAAGATAGTAAGTAGATTTACCTGTCATTTATTATATCATCCTGTTTGCAGCGCTACATTTGAGATTGTGTCAGCACTTCCATTATAAGCCTGTACATAGAGGAATTTGGAATTTGGCCAATAAAAGATCATTCTGGACCAGAAGTTGGCACAGAAAGTTTCCTCCCATGAGCAAAAGTTGTTTTCATTATTTCTTCTTCATTGCCGTCTTCTTTTTTTTTTCCCCTCCCTTTACAAAATTCCATAAAACTTCATCTGGTTGCTTTTAAACTTGGATATCTGAAGTAAAAGTTAAGCATACGAGAGCCAACCCAGTGGTTTGAAGACAATGCATCTTTTGTCCATCTGGGCAGAATTTGTATTTGATATTTTATATGAAGGAACCAATACTTTTCAGTTGGGAGTATTTAGAGAAAGAGTAAAACCTAATTTCAAAAGATCTCTTAGTCATTGTCTCTAATAGTGAAGTTAGAAGCAGTGAAATGAGGGTGGGTGAGAGGTTATTCACTTATTCCCATTATGATGCACATTGTAGCCAATGATAAAAGCTAATGATGCACTCTAGCATCATTTCATCCCCATTTAGTTTACAGTTTTTATTGGTGTACAGTTTACATACAACGAAATGGACCCATTTGAAGTATGTGCTTCTATGAGTTTTGGTAAACGTATGTAGTCTTCCAAATACCAGCAATCCCAATCAAGTTTCAGAACAATTTCTTCCCCATAAAAGGTCTCTCGTTTCATTGGCAGTTGTCTCCCACCCCCGGTGCAACCCTAACCCTAAGCAGCTACTGATCTTCTTTCTGTCTCTACAGATTTGCCTTTTATGGAATTTTAAGACAGTAGAACCAGATGATATGTGGCTTCTTGTGTCTCTGTCTGACTTCTTTCATATAGCATGATATTTCTGATGGCTATCCATGTTCTTGTATGTATCAGTAGTCCATTCCTTTTTATTGCCAAGTAGTATTCCATTGCATGAGTGTACAAGAATTTGTGGATCCGTTTATAAATCATGGGCACTTGAAACTGTTTCCAGTTTGTTACTATTCCTAATAAAACTTCTGCACTTGCTTATATACAAGTCTTTATGCGGGTGTGTTTTCATTTCTCTTGTATAAATACATAGTAGTAGGATTGTTGGGTCTTATGACCCACAGATTTTGATTTGATGTTTTATTTTCTGTCCACTGAATGTATTTTGTTATTTATTCTTTCACCCATGGGTTATTTTGAATGGTGAGATTAAGTGGAAATTTCTTAAATTTACTTCTGTCATTGATTTCTAATTCTGTCGTTGAAATTATTTTCAACTCTTTTAAATATGTTCAAGATTGTTTTATATCATAGTATATGGTCTGCACTGGTGAATGTGTCATGTGCCTTTGAAAAGAACATTTCTTTATTATTACGTGGAGTTTTCTATAGATGTCAATTAGGTCAGGTGATTTATGGAGTTTTAAAATTTTCTGTAGTTGTCCTTTTTTTCTTCTTGCTCTAATAATTACTTACAGATAATTTAAATCTTCAACTATAATTATTGACTTGTCTGTTTTTGTTTTCAATTCTGATTTTGGTTTCAGTTGCTTTGGCACTCTATTTTTAGGGACACAGGTACATATACATTTATAATTGGTATATCTTTGGCTCTTTTATCTTTATAAAATATTCCTTTTTCTCTAGCAGTATTTTTGTATTAATGCCTATTTTGTATGATATTAATATAGCTTCTTCAGCTATCTTGCACTTATCATTTACATGGTATATTTTTCTATCCTCTTACTTAAAACATATCTTTTTATATTTTTATAGTGCATCTGTTTTAGACAATATAGGTGCTTAAACCTTGGGGTTTGTTTTGTTTTGTTTTGTTTCTTAGATCTTGCTTTCTAAAAGTCTAGCTTGACAATTCCTACTTTTTGGTTGGAGTATTTAGTCAATTTCCATTTTAATGTTGTTATTGGTATGATTAGAGTTAAGAATGACATTTTGCTATTCTTTTTGTCCCTCTGTTAATCCTTTACATCATTGTTTTATGTTAAACAAAAGTTTTGAGTATGCTTTTTTAACTGTATTTCTTTGATTTAGATTATATGATTGCTCTAGGGATTACAGTTAACAGCCTTTACTTATAATCTGCTTGTGGTTAACTGCCTTCTGTTAAAATATAGGAACTATTTATCAACATAGCTCTTTCACTCACTGTGTGTTATTTGTTATTTTTTACACTTATATAAATAATAAGCCCCCAAAACAGTGTTACAATTATTAGTTGAAACAGAAACATATCTTTTAAAGTAATTGAAAGAAGCAAATATTACACACACACACACACACACACACACACACACACACACACACTTCTGGTGCTCTTTGTTCTTACTGGTGAATCTAAGTTACAATCTATTGTCATTTCCTTCCATTTTGAGATCTCACTTCAACATTTCTTGTAGTATAGGTCTGCTAGTGACAAATTCTCTTATCTCAAAATGTTTATACTTCACCTTCCTCTTGCTAGAATAGATTCAGTGGATATAGAATTCCTGATTGACAGTTATTTTTAAGCACTTGGAATATATAATACCAGTGTCTTTTGGCCTTTTGTATCTGATAAAGACTGAGCTTTTAGTTATGTCTTTGTTTCTTGTATATGATATGTTGTTCTTTTGTGTTTTTTTTTAAGAACGATTACATAATTTTTGCTGTCAGCATTTCAACTGAGATATCAGACTGAGTTTTTCTTTGATATTTCCTCCTTGGAGTCTATTGAGCATCTTAGTTAATATTAATTAACTTAATTACTTAATATGAATTAACTTAATATGAGTTAACTTAATTCATTAACTTAATATTAAGTTAGTTAGTATTTTATACTGAGTTTGATAAGTTTCGGAAATTTTCTCTTCAAATATCTTCTGCCCCTTTTTGTATCTCTTCTCCTTTTGAAATTCCTATGACATGCATGTTGAAACAACTCAGGTCTATGTTCATTTTTCTTTAATATTTTTCTTTGTGTTCTTTAAGTTGAATAGTTAGATATTGTTCTATCTTCAAGTTTACTGATTCTTATTTCTTCTTAAATCTGTTGTTGAGCCCTTTTAGGTTCAGGTTAATGGTTTATGGTTGCTATTAGATTATTTTTATAATTTCTACTTTCTTGGCATTATCTGTCTTTACTTACTAATAGTATATTTTTTTCTTTGATTCTTTGAGGACATGTTTCATTACATCCTTGAACATATTTGTAATAGCTACTTTAAAGTTTTTGCTGCATCCAACATATGGGACAACTTGGAGTCTGTTTCTGTTGAATATATATCTTTTAATTAGTATGATCTCCGTGTTTTCTTTGAATACCTAGTAATTTTTGGTTGAAATGTGGACATTGTAGATAATATGCTGCAGGATTTTGAATTCTGTTTTGTATTAGGATGGTTGTGGTGGTGGTTTTGCTTTGCTTTGTAGGTAAGTAATTTTCCTGTATTGAAATGTGTCTGAAATGAAATTCTTTTCTCTCATAATATGCAGCAGCTGCTCTCTCTGTTCATTTTTTTTCCTGCTTTTTCTTTTTTAGTGTGACTTCCTGAGCATCTTCCTGGCATCAGTGTAATTTAATTGCCAGCCAACCAATAATTGGGGATAGAGCACACTCATGCCATCAAGTCAGTAAAGTTTCCATTCTTGTTATTAATCTGTGTGTGGGTTGAGAACACACTCAATGGCACAACATAGTCTTATGTGTCCCCAGGCTTTTAATTTTTGTCAGGCACATAAAGGTTAGCACTCAGCCAGGCATACATGGAGAGTTTATTATTACAGCGCTTCCATAACTCTCTCACTACTAAAATCTTCTCTCCCTTAAATTTCTAGCTGCTCTGCCATTTCCCCCAAATCAAGTTCATCTTCAACTGATAAAGCTGTGGATTTTTGCCCCCCAAGCTTGAAGGGGATGGGAACACTCTCAAATAAGGCTATAAATTTACAGTTCTTAATCAAATACAGTAGCAGTGTTTCATGAATAAATATTTATCAAATTGTTGCCAGGTTTGGCTATTTCCAGTCCCTAAAATGGTTGTTTTGAATAATTTTGAATAATTTTGAATTTATACTTATTTTTCAATGAAAGAAATTGCTCAGATTCTTTGAAATGCCCATTCCCAGAGCCCAGACTTAGATCTATTTTACAACGTGAAGTAAATTAAAGTAAGTTATCCTTTTCTCGATATTGTTAGATAATCATTAGGCAAAAAATAAAGAAAAATACCTAATGTGGATGAGAACATGGGTAAATACCATCGTACGTGATTTTGACAAACTTCAAACTGTGAATACGTTTTGACCTAGCTATTCTACTCTTCTACTTCCAGGAACCATCCTATAGAATAATTCAAAATGTGACCAAAATTACAACTATAGGTATACTCACTGAAGCAGTATTTATAACAGTGGAAAATGGGAAGGAAACCAAATGCCCAACAATGGGATTTCAGTGTATTTACGAAGTGAAATGCCATGCTGCCATTATAAGTAATGGTATAGGGTAGTGGATGTGTGTTTATTACTGTATGAGCAAAGCTGAACACAAAGCAATGCAGCAATATAGTCCCACCACTCCCCTACTTTTTAAAGTTTGTGGGACCAAGGAAACTGGAACAAATGGAACAAATGGAAGAGAACTATAGGGCTGAGAATCAGAAGCAGGGCTTGGGCTGCCATAGATGAACCAGCCTGGGTCAGGCCAGTCTCAGGCACTGAAACATCACCTAAGCCAGGCACTGGTCTTTGATAAAGCAATATCTGGATTTAGATGATTAATTGCTAAATAAAGGTGTGGGTGTACCCCCCAAGAACCATTAATTAAAATATTTAAACCAAATTCAGATCCTGGGCAGGGCTAGTGAAGGTGGAACAGCAAGATAACCAGCAGAGGCCTGGTCCCATTTTCCATCTTGGGGGTAGAGTTCTCTGAAAGAAGTAGGGTATATAGATAGCAGTGTGATCAAATGGTAAGCAAAACTTAATACAAAACAAGAGTAGCAGGCAAGTTCGCAGTCTTAGGGGTTCAAGGCAAGTTATGGTTGTTGAGGAATTGGAGGTGTTAGGATCAGAGTAGAACCAGCTGGGAAGAGAAAAAAAAAGCCTATTTACTGAGGGATTATAAGTGCCACAAGTTCCCTCCTAACTTGTCTCTTAGCAACTCTGTAAAGAAGGTGAGATCTTCTGACTTCACATTCTTCTTCAAACATGGCACAACTATGTGCCAAGGGCTTTCTTTAGGGATGAGCCAAAAGTCACAGAGCCAGGAAGTTATACTGCCTGGAATAGAATTCAGTCTTTCTGAAGGACCAATTTTCCCCATTTCTTCATTCTGCAAAAAGATAAAAACAGGAAATAACTATCCCATGGATTCTTATATGGATGCAAAGGGCATCCAGAAATGGACTGGATCACACTTGCAGTGGATAAGTTCATAGCACTGTATGGTCAGAGGGCAGGCATGTTATTATAGTCATGTTATCACCGCAACCATAAAGGATGTCTACAGTTTCTATCCTTGGAATCACTCCTTTGAGCTAGGATATGGCAGGTGGTGCCCAGATATGTTAATAGGGAAAATATATCAGTAAGAATGGAATAAACTGTAAGTAACAAAATGCCAGATGGCTAGGGTTCTGTACACCAAAAAGGAAGAGAGAGATGGCTATTGTTTAGATCAGGTTTGGCAATTTCTTTTCTGTAAACAGCCAGAAAGTAGATATTCTTGGCTTTACAGGCCATATGATACAGTGTCCTACACAACTATTCATCCCTGCCTTTGTAATGGGAAAGCAACCATAAGGAGTTTGCAAACAAATAGGTGTTCCAATAAACCTTTATTCAAAAAGAAAAAGAGGGGTGCCTGGGTGGTTCAGTGCGTTAAGTGTCTGACTCTTGATATTGGCTCAGGTCATGATTTCACAGTTGATCAGTTCAAGCCCCAATATTGGGCTCTGCACTGACAGTGTGGAGTCTGCTTAGGATTCTTTCTCTTTCTCTCCCTCCCTCCCTCTCTCTCTCCCTTCTACCCCTTCCCCACTCTGTGCACACATGTTATCACTCAGAATAAATAAATAAACTTAAAAAGCTAACTAGCTAATACATTCTCTGAGAAAAAGAAAAAAAGAGAGAAAGAAAAAAAGCCACAATCTGGATTTGACCTATAGGTTATAGTTGGTAATCTCCTCTTCTAGAAGATATATAGTGTCTACCACAGTGAAGGCAGATGTATTTAAATAACATGAGGCTTGTTAACTTGTAAAACCATGTTAATTGACTAGATAGGCAACCATCATTTTAAAAACAAGGTTTCCTGGGCCATGCCAGTGTAGTGGGGGTCCTGGTGACAAGGAGACCCCAGATGCCTGGTTCGGAGAAGAATACTGAAAGGCATACATAAAGAGCTCTCTGGTTAAGAAGATGAACTCTGATGACCTCACAGTTATTCTCAGACTATGACAGAGTGGGCAAATGAAGAATCATGGGGAAAATCAGATACTGAGAACCTCATGTGATATTCAGGTTTTTTTTTTTTTTCTCCTTTGCAGGGTTGCAATATGGGCTCCGGCCCATACAGGAAGGAAAATAAACGTCTGCTTAACTAGTTATTGTCAAGATGCATTCCCTTCTG
Source organism: Panthera uncia (assembly GCF_023721935.1). Taxonomy (NCBI): domain Eukaryota; kingdom Metazoa; phylum Chordata; class Mammalia; order Carnivora; family Felidae; genus Panthera; species Panthera uncia. The sequence continues at coordinate 42,128,544 of NC_064807.1, forward strand.
CCCAGAGAGTGTCCTTAGTTCTAGACACTGCATGAATTACTTACGTAGACTATACAACTGAAGGATTTGCAAGTACTAAATAAGGAATATGGTGTTTCTAATCGGCCAAAAGTGGGTTGGGGGTAGAGTGGAGGAGGAGGTGATATATTGTAATAGCCATATTAAACTGTACTAAACTTGAAATAACGGGGAAAATATTTCCTTAAAGCTAATAGGAAAAATCAGTTACCAGACTCGGAACCATGAATCTAAGTTGTCATCCAGCTGCATGGGCTTACTGGGAGAGTTCCTGCACCGAGGTTTTCATTATAAAACACAGAGGCATTATTGGGGATAAATGAACCAATATGAATGAAATACCTGTAATTGCCAACCTGAAATTTCACGCCAAAAATCATCTGAATCCCAGGTTGATGTGGAGTGGTTTTTCTTAAGTTCAAAAAGAATCCACTTTATTAGTGGATTGGGATACTTAGCAGGAGTATGTTTATAAGCTTGGGTTCTTCAGGTTTTCTCTAATATTGGAAACAGAAGGAAAGGGAAGTTCTTCCTTGAATTATTTTCCCTGAATCTACTTATTGTGGTCTTTTGTTTAATGTGCTAAAGATAATAGTAATAGTGCCCAGCCTTGTGGGTAAGGAGAGTCAAGATCCTGCCAGGCCCTGGTGGCCAGACTGGGAGTATCTGACCAGGGTGGGTACTTTGTCTTATTCATCTGCCCAGGTGGGTTGCCTTTCTCCACATTTACACAACGGAGACATGTAGTCTAGAGGTGGCACTGCCTAGTGGCAACTAATGGAAGGCTGGGCCCATCTTGGACTTACTGGTAAGGGAGAACACAGTGGGAGTGTTTGGGGCTTTCTACTGAAATCTCCCAGGCATCAGCAGGGTACAGAGGGCAATCTGAGCTGAGCACTGCACCCCCTTCTTCCCTATCCCAAGAGCAGAAGTTTGCAGAATGAAGTCACATGACAAATAAGACCCAATAGAATACTAATAATAGAAGGACGCTGGCTAAGCAAACGTTTTATGGGAATTCCCACTGTTTGTAAGAGGAGGAGTAAAGCCTGCCATCTTGCTTCTCACTTGTTTGTATTAGACTTCTGTGTCCTTTTATGCTCTCTCCTCCCCCTTTCTCCTTCTTCTACCTTCTCTCTCTCCCTCCCTCTTATCAGTACCAAGATTTGCTGAGATCACAGATTTCACTGACTCCCTTCCACACCTCCTCTCATGCACTTGTTCCCCTTGCTATGTGGGTATCTCTGCTCCTGTGTCAATGAGGCTTTTTAAATGTTATAGTCACAGTAAGAATGGGTCATACATGCAGCTTTACCGTCCAGAGGTGATGAGTCCATTCACTGTGGCAATGAGGCCACATGTCAGTAAGTCATTAGCCTTGTTGAGGGGTCCCAGAATAAGGAGCCCCAAATTGCCAGAGTACAGAAAGAGCAAACTGGATGGCATTACAATAGAATTCAGAGATGAACACTTTGACCTGCAACTATTGTCCTTAGTCACTTTTGTGTCTTCGCCCCTTTTGAAAATTGCATTAATTTCATCTTCTCTCTGCATATGCATATACATAACATCTTCCAAGCAGTTTTAAAAAGTGCATGTACATCCTTCAAACTCACTCATGGATCTGAGATTAATTCTTGAGTGAAATGAATCTGTAATGATTTAAACACAATATACTAAGCAACAGCAAAACTGCTATAGATTTTTTTTTAATATCGTAACAAAATGGAGAAAATATAATTTACCATGAAGAGATCTGTCCCTTGCCACCTTAGTTAAGTGATCCAAGTTAGCATCGCTAGTAGTGGGCCACCCTGGCATAATGCGTCTCCTGATAATGACGCAACATGAAGTTCAATTCATAGTTGGTGAAGTATCCTGACTTGTATCTAAACAACTCTTTGAACCTGACCTCTAATTGACGCAAAATTTGGGAAATGAAAAAAACAGGTTAAATGATATTTATTTCGAGGAAACAATGAGACACATTCAAAATGTGAAACATTCCGAAAGGCAACTAGTTTGGTCTTTTGAGACGGTCAAGATCTTTAAAAACCAAACAAACAAAGCAGCTGTGAAGACCATTCTGGATTAAAAGAAACTCTATGAACATAACAATCAAATGTAAAATATGAACCTTGATTGTATTCTGGTTCAAATGAACAAGCTATAAAAGAGGGTTTTGGATAATAATTAACAAAAATTTAATATGAGCTGGATGTTAGATGATATTGGGGAGTTACTGTGATTTTTTTCTCAGGTGTGGTAATGGTATTTAATTTACAAGTATATATATAAAACATATATATATATATATATATATATATATATATGGATGTATCTAAATACAAAGTATATATAATAAAATCTTAATGTTACACTGTATCATTCTTTCCCATTTTTCTATATGTTTGAAATCTACAAAATAAAAATAGAAAAAATGAGTTAATGAATTAAAGTTTAACTTTAAAAAAATTTTCTAATGTTTATTTTTGAGAGAGAGAGACAAAGACAGAGAACGAGCAGGGGAGGAGCAGAGAGAGAAGGAGACACAGAATCTGAAAAAGGCTCCAGGCTCTGAACTGTCAGCACAGACCCCAACATAGGTCTCAAACCCACAAATTGTGAGATCTTGACCTGAGCCGAAGTCGGACACTTAACTGACTGACCCACCCGGGCGCCTGGTAAACTTTTTTATTTTTTAAATATCGCATTAAAAGTTGTGTTCTTAGTCAAGCATTTTATCAACTTCAAACTTTTTGCTGGACAGCCTGGCTCTGAATATTCACAAGAGCCAAGACTGAGCATTTTGTAATAGGTCATCATTGACCAAGAAATCACAGCGATGCTCTTTGTTTCTCTCATTCAAAGTAGAAGTAAATGTGATTAAGGATCTGTACCTTTAACTAAAAATGCAGCATTGCTTTGGGAGACTTTGTATCTCTGAGGCTTAAATAATGCTTTCTGGCAAACACTGAAGTTGAATACTTTTTAAAAGAAAACATACCAGAATGGCCACTGGCCACCATCTCGACCACTACCACCAGGCTTCTCTGATGTAATAAAAGGATATACAAAAAAGTTAAGGAAATGTTATCACCTGAGATCATATTTTCCAACTGGAATTCATTGAGAACTAACAAAGTTGGACTTAACAGAGTCATGATTTGCCGGCATCCCCAAGTCTAATTAAGTCAGTCCATATTATCTCATGTCCCACCCGGTGCAGTGCTATGTAATGCCACAGATTACTGGGGATTGCCAAGGACTTACTGCATGGTATTAAATTGTATAGATAATGGCTTTTGGCATTTTTGTTAGAAGGGACTGGTTTCAATATGCAGTCAGGCAACATCATTTTACTCTCAATGCTTAGTTCATCACCAGCTTTTTTCTTTTTCCTTTTTCTTTTTTTTAAGTCCTGAAAATAGCTTACCAAAGATTTGTCATTTCCTGCCTAGAGAAAGTTCTGGAGTATTTGTGTTTTTATAAATATCAGATGTGTAATCTCAGACATGAACTTATTATAACTAGCCCCAAGGCATCGTGAGCTGCAAGTTGCCACACGAAAATTAAAGGGGTCAAATTCAAAAGGGATGTGTGTCAAAAGGCTCTGGAAAATGGCATGAGCTTAATAAGCATCCCTCAGATGAACCTGTGATTGCCGCGGAAGCTGCCATCTGTCTTTTGCTGTTGGTTAGCCTTCTAAATGCCTTTTATAGCCCCCCAGTAGTGCATAGGGTCCCCTGAGCTCAATTGGAAGAAAAATATATTAAGTTGGCTCCTGTTAAGTAAAGGGGAAGGGAGAGAAGTGTTTAAATGACTTACTATCTCTTGGGCTCTATTTGCTCTGCTAAAAAATACCGTACCTAGTATTTCAGAAATGGGAACTCTTTGAACCTCAGGAAAAGTCTTTTGGGGGTCATTTGGTATCCTTCTGGAGCAAGGGACTTGATGCTATTGTTTTATTGGTAGCATTTATCATTCAGTCCCACTTCCTATTTTACCTTTTTCTTTAACAGGGTTTGATAAAGTAGCATCATAAAAACAGACCTGCAGGTTTGAATTAGCCTCCACTCAGCTAAGCCATTGTTTCTCAATTGGGGTCTGCTACTAGGGGGCTCAGGTTCTCTGTGCCAGGATGCACTCTCAGGGGAGCCAGGAGAGGGGATTTAAAGTGGGATGAGGGTGACGATTAGACTAAAAAGTCAACTCCTGAGAGGCTAGAATCAAGGTAAGGGCATGGAATTCAGCAATTCTCACAGGGAACGAGAACCCAAATACTAAAAATGCCAAAAGTTACCAGTGTGGTGTACAAATAAAGAAATGTGGTCCATGAGTCCTCGAGAGAAAGATTCTTCTTTCTTCATTGAAAGTGATACCATAAAGCAAAATCAAACAACGAAAAGGTTCTAAAATGTCTAAAATCAAAGGAGTGGGGAGCTGCTCTGAATCCAGCAGCAGTAACTGTGGGGCACAAGGCACTAAATTTGGACGCAGACGACCAGGGTCAGTCAGCTTGGACTACTTGACTATAGAGTCACCAAGCCTGGGTATGGTATGTGTGTGTAGCTAACTAACTTTTATTAAGTGCTTACTGGGTACAGGCCCTCAGCAGGTGCTTTGTGGTCATTTAAACATTTACTCTTCAAAATCACCCAATGAAGCAAGCACTCTAAGGATTCTCATTTTCCAAATATAAAAAACAACACTAGGGGTAAACAGTTTGCTCAGGCACATAATTAGCTTCAGCTGAAGACGATAGTCACAGCTGCCTTTCTGCCAGGCAACATGTATACTCACCTTGTTTAGTCTGTGACATAAGAACCATTATTATCACCATTTTACAGATGGGGAAACTGAGGCTTGGGAGAGTTAGGTAAGTTTCACAGGATCCTGCAGCTAGTAAGCGTGAGTGCCAGCTTTCAAACACAGGAAGTCTGACTGCAGTGCTTGGCCTCTGAGCTGCCACTCTTCCACCGATCTATGTAGTTTTTGCTGTATAAATTTAAGTTTCTTCTCTCTCGATGTCTATCTGTATCTTCTCCATTTGTAGAGAAAATGACTTCGTAAAAAGCATTTGATACATATAAAATTCGACTTTAAAGTAATGCCATAAAACAACTATTATCCATTGGAATGTGTTGCTGTGTAGATAAAGGCATTAATAGTCCTTGTTATTGCTTAGTACTGCATTCCAGAATTCCAAGAAGGATCTCGGGAACAGAGCACAAGAAAATGGCTTGATCCGGAGTCCTGCCATGTTCTCTCTGGGGAAGGCAATCATGGGACCATGGTACACTACTATTTTCAAATCTGGAAATCTCAGCTCGCATCAAAACTGGCTGCAAAGCTGAGGCTGCCAAACCTGGGTGACTGAGCAGGGCCCAGGTGTGAGAATCTTCAGGGGGGCGGATGACTGGGAGCTGCAAAAAATGGGTCCGCAGATCCAGAGCCAGGCCAATAAAGGCCAGAGAAGAACAGCAATCTGGAACCCAGGAAATGAGAAAAGATCCACACCAAAGCACACTGTCTGCTGAAACTTGAAAATGCCAGAGAAATGGGGACAATCCTCAAGTATTCCAGAGAACTTGGGATCGTAATTCGATCAGTCTTCTCATTAGCAACGTTACAAACTAGAAGGCAGTGGAACGATGCTTTCAAAATTCTGAGTGAAAATGATTTCTAAGGAAGCTGTTTGTGGATACACACCACACACGTGGGATCCAGTGAGTAGATGACCCAGTAGAGGAGAAAAGCAAAGGAAATTTTTTAAGATGAGGCAAAGAGAAATACTGGGCTGGCAGCTGGATAGCAAGCCTAGACCATTCAGCCCAGCAGATCCGAACTGTGCAAGCAGGAAGTATACAAAAATGTAAACAAAGGATTATCTGACAGTTTGGGGTTGTGGAAAAAATAGTATTGAGAGACATTAAAAAAAATTTTTTTTTTAAATGGATTTATTTTTGAGAGACAGAGCAGGAGCAGGGGAGGGGCAGAGAGAGAGGGAGACACAGAATCCAAAACAGGCTCCAGGCCCTGAGCTGTCAGCACAGAGCCCGATGTGGGGCTTGAACTCGTGAACCGTGAGATCACGATCTGAGCCAAAGTCAGACGTTTAACCGACTGAGCCACCCAGGCACTCTGATATTGAGAGACATGTTATAGATGTTTAGGATGAATTAGGTGTAGATTACAACATTTTTTTAATAACAAAAAACTAGACAGTTATTTCAGTGGAGTTGAAAAATAATAGAAGGAAAACTAATCAGTCACTAACTCCATAGTAGTCATAATAATGAAGTATGGAATATGGATTTCATAAAAAATTAATCCAAGGTGTCTTTAACTATAAGATGCTTCTTTATCTTATATACCAGTAAGAAAGAAAAAAAATATGACACACATTCATTATAAAGTGACTTATTAAGTGATTATAAAGTGATTTTAATATGATTTAAATCCTTTTCTTTGCTTAAGGCTGACAAGAGTTAATTCCATACATAACAGTCTAATAACCATTTACTCATGCTGTCTTTAAATGTCTTTATGTAAGTTTCTTACTAACAATTAATGATGGCATAGATTTGTAGGTGTTTTTAAAATCCTGTGCTTGGAAGGTTTATAATGAGAAATGTTCTTTGAAACAGGCAATTTAATTTTTTTTTAATGTTTATTTATTTTAAGAGAGAGCATGAGAGAGAGGGGGAGAGAGAGAAAGAGAGTGTGTGTGTGCACATGAACAGGGAGGGGCAGAGAGAGGGAGAGAGAGAATCCCAAGTAGGCTCCACACTGTTAGTGCAGAGCCCGACACGGGGCTTGATCTCACAAACGTTGAGAACATGAACTGACCCAAAATCAAGAGTAGGATGCTTACCTGACTGAGCGACCCAGGTGCCCAAGGCAATTTAATTTTTAACGTTAAGATCTTACCAAATGTTTGTATTTTGGTTCTCACTTTTGTAGCTGAGTATGGGTTGTGTATATTAAGGAGAGAGATCCCCATTAATGAGATGTCTTGGGCATGAAGTTATCTGAATATTACTCCCATAAAAGAAAGTTCAGTTAATAAGGGTGATTTAATACATAAGAACAGATACATAAAAACTCACGTTTTTGTCTTTTTCCATTCATTCATCAAATATCCTCCACAATCAAAAAGGCTAGTGTATGGCAAGTGTCTAGGATGGTTTGGGTAGTCACTAAGCACTTAAGATGCTGAGTGACAGGGGGACATTTAAAGGAATCGAGAAACAATCAAGGAATATTCATCTGTAAAGTAAAAACCTGAAGATAAAAAGTGTACTAATTTCTTCTTTTGAGAGAGTTGTCGGGTCTCCCACCTCAAGTTGAATTACTACCTTAAAGACTTTTCTCCACACTTTCTCTTCTCTCAGGAAGCAGAGCTTCTTTGGCCTTCCAGCCTCCTCTGGGGAATGATATAGGCCTTCTTTCCATCACTCCCCGCCACCCCCCGCCCCCGCACCTCATGGTCTGCTCAGTTTGGGATACTCCCCTGGGAACTGGGAACATTGGCTGTTCCTTTTTGCCACACACACAGCAGTCGTCCATTCCACTCAGCTCAGCCCCGAGGCCCTAGGCAGGCTTCTTCATTGACCATGAAGGTCAACAGAGTCACCGTGAGTAGGTTTCATGTTTAAGCACCTCTCTGTACTTCCTGACACATCCAGATGAGGGCGCAAGGGAGCCCTAAGGGAAAGAGCAAGAAAGAGTTGTCCAAGAGAGGAAGAGAGAGCTCAAGAGAGGCAGTTCTGTTGGTGTGAAATGGCTGACATTGCTGAAACCAAAGAGAATAAAGAACGGTCCTGTCTAATGAGGAGAATGATGACGTTTTTATGACCATTAATGGATTTAGCAGCAAGATTTCACTTTTTTCATAATCATGGAGTCCGTTTGCAGTTTTGACCTGGGCTTGGAATAGCCTGCTGTCCTCTCCCACCCCCTGCCAAGATGCTTTCCTTTCATCCCAGGGCCTTTCAGTTCTTCCTTCCCCTGCCAGGCCTTCTAGGTTAGACCCGCGGGGATGACAGCTCCCTCCCCACAGCTCTCTGCCCATTTAGACAGTTACATTGCTCCACACCAATAAAATGCATTTAACCTTGGCCTGTGGGGGATGTAAATCTTTCAGGTTCTATTTATGTATCAGTTTAATATTTTTATTTCCCTGTCTAGATATCCTCTATGTGTCTGTCATTGTCGTAAGACAGTGGCTTTTAAGCTTTTTTTTTTCTGTTATACAACACTTTGTTCGAACTTGTTCTCACATGGAACCCAGTGTGTTTGTAAAGCAACATGGATGTGGAGAATCTTTGAGGTGATGGCAGGAAGAAGGGGTCCGGGTGTTGGCCCACTTCGTTCTCTCCCACCCCTAGTTCCAGCAGGCCTGAGGGGCCTCAAGGAGCAGAGTTTCATCAAAGCTATCTTTTTAGAAAAGAAAATGTTGTGACCCCTGAATGCTGCAAAGGTCTGTTTTATTTCCTCTGTGCTATACCCAGAGGGCTGTTTGTTATGTGATAGTAAAATAGTGAAACCTCAACTGAAATTTGGAATCAATAATCCTCCCCAAGCGTACAGGCTCCAGTTTATCTTATACTATTAGTGAAGCAAAGGATTGCCTCAGAAACCCACTATTAAAACAAGACAAAACAAAACATAAGTAGACTATTTACCTACATGAGAGAAAAAACTATTTATAAACACATTTGGTGGTGCTAATTTGGACAAGCTTGGTAACACAACTTTTGTGTGTCTGTGTGTGTGTGGGCAGGGGTACTCTTTAGTACGCTAATTATAGATCTTTTTTTTTTTTTTCCCCTAAGGAATGATTCCAAAAAAGTCTTATCTGTGTTACTTGTTTGGATTTTAGGAATATTCTGTAATTTGTATTTGCTTTAATTCAAAATGACTCTCTCATGAGTCTAAATTTTAAAGTTTCACTATAAATTACCTTTATAAAAGAAAGATTGAGCAAATTGTTTTTCTTTCATGCCTCATAAATTATATACTTAAAAAGTATAATCCTCCGGAATGATACGGTTTTATTACTCTCTTTTCCTTTCAGAACTAGTGGAATCATGTTCGTATGTTTACCAATCCAGAGTATCAAATTGAGGAGGTAACTAGTATGGTTGCTATCACAGTGCCTGGAAATAGTAGATGCTTTCAAAGTGGTAGTTCTTGGCCTTCCCTTCACTTCAGACCTAACCCAGCTCCGCCATGTTTATCTTGTATTGCCTGTACCCTCACTGTTTCCCGAGATCTGAATTGCTGAATGTCACAGCCAGTTAAGAATTGGCCTGAAGTCCTGGAAAGATCACAGACCATAGAATCCTAATGGGATCCCATGCTGGAATGATTCACTGAATTGATTGTATTAACAAAGTTGATCCCTGCCCCGGAGATCCTCATAATATAGTAGGGGAGATTGAAAGGTGAATACTTAACAACACAGCATTATGGGGGCTGCCATAAAGAACTTCCTCTGGCCACATGGGGCTCTAACTGTGACCTAATGGCCAGGGAGGCATTTGCCAAGTGTATGGGTGAGCACAGTATATCCCAGGGACAGGACATTATGTGGAAGGGCACAGAAAATTACAGACTGTTTAAATACCTATTGCCTGCTGTCCTGGACGCCAAGGATAAAACAGCGATTAAAACCAAGACCCAGCTCCCATGAAACTCACATCCTAGTATAATGAGAGAATGTGTGGTGTTCAGGTAATGGCCCACGGTTTCTTGTAAATGAGGGGAAGTGGTGAAGACGACGGTGGTGATACAGGGTTCCATCTGAAGGAACTTGAAGGACAAATTTAGGAATATGAACTTCAGTCTATAAGGTAGTTCCAGGGGTTGCTGACCAGTTTAACCTCTGGAGGGCAGGATTGGTTATGACTTCCTGTGGACAAAATTGAAACCATATGTTGTGTCTAAAAGTTCAACAGTGTTCATCTTGGCATTTGCTTGAGCCAACGTCCATGAGCTGATTAAATGTCTTCTGTTTGGTATGCATGAAAATGCCACACCAGTGCTTGTGAGAAGATTTAAAGAGGAGAAGAATTAAAGTGAGAGCAGGAGTCATAGGAAAAGGCTACAAAGATGTGGCCTTGTGCATTGGCCTTGGACTTGAACCCGAATTCCTGTTGCCTGCCAGTGGCTTGAAGTGTGCACATGGCTTCACCTGAGGTAGCCAGATGGATAACAGCAAACACTGTGCCAAGATGTTCCCACTGGGTACTTTAAACTTTCCTGGAGCAAAACAAGGCTTCTGTGCACAGCCTGAAAATGTGTAATTTGGGAACACATTTTTTACCCTTAGTTTGAAAGGAGGAATCAAATCTGTTGACTCTTGCTACCCCCACTCCTGCACTGCAGCCACTGTCTTAAAGTTTCTTCAAGGTGTCCCATGTACAGCTTTATGGAAGGATGATTGATTTCTTTTCTTTTTTTTTTTTTTTTTATGGCAGGCACTCTCATTGCTTAGTCTTTAGTGGAAAGAGTGTTTTTAATGATATTTAAATGAGTGATATGCTGCTTCTGGCCACCACCCACCAAAGCATGCCTTTCTGTTCTTTAGAGTACCAGTAAAGGGCACTGATTCATTCACACTGCCTTTGACCAAAGGCCTGGATTGAGAGTATAATCTGTAGCAGCAGACATAATAAAGAAATTGGTTTTATGCAGATTAACCCCATGACTTTGACCTGACCCAGTCAAGGGTAAAAAATGTATTCCCAAATTACACATTTTCAGCTCTCTAACCAGTAGTTTTCAAATTTTTGGTGTATCTGAATCCTATGAACTTCTTATAAGTAATTTTTTAAGTTTATTGTTTATAATTATTAAGTTTATTATTGTTAAGTCTATTTATTTTGAGAGAGAACGAGCATGTGTGTGTGCGAGTGGGGGAGGGGCAGAGAGAGAGGGAGAGAACCCCTCTCAGCACAGAGCCTGACATGGGGCTTGAACTCAGAGACCCTGAGATCATGATCTGAGCCGAGATCAAGAGTTGGGAGCTTAACTGAGCCATCCAAGTGCTCCTGCTAAGAACTTTTTGAAACACTGATTCCTGGGCTACACTCCCAGAACTTCTAATTCAGTGGGTCTGACATGAGGCCCAAGAATTTGCATTTTTAGCAAGCTCTCAGGCAATGCTGATGCATCCCCTGGACAACACTTTGGGAACCATTCATCTTGTATCCCAAATTAACCTATCTGAAACAAATTTTTAAGGGAGATGCCCTCAGATGTTGAGTCTTTGACCACTCCCCAGCCCTGCATCAAGTGCCCAGGTGATTCCAGTCATCAGGGAATTTTGGAAAGGCTGTTAACTCACCCCAGTTGAATTACATGATCATTATGTCTAACAATTTAGTTTTGCAATCATTTAGAGCAATGGTTCTCAACTTTGGATGAATCTTAGAATCGCTCGGTGGGCTTTTTAAAGTACTGATCTCTGGGTCATACTCCCAGAAATTCTGATTCAACTGGTCAAATTAAGCCCAGGCACCTGTGTTTTTAAAAGTTCCCCAAGTATTTTCTATGTGTAGCCAAGGTTTGGCTGAAAGCTTGTTAGAAGGCCTTTCGCCCCTTCTTTACCTAAGTCCCTGCCTGAGGAAGCCCTCCCTTACTCCTCCATCCCCAGGAGGGGTGAAGCACTTCTCTGCAGAACTGACAATTCTGTCAAAACATTTGGCACAATGCTTGCAATCATTGGGAACTTCCCACTTTCTCCTGTGAGAAGGTAAACTTCTTGAGGACAGACGCTAGGTCTGAATTTTCTAGGAAACCCAGTCCCTAGAGAAGAGCATTAGATCAGCTTCTGAAGAGCGAGTAAAACTGTTTTGTTTTCTGTGATTCCTACTGCAGTAGAGCAGAGGGCAGACTTGGCTTGGACACTTACCAGCCACAGACATTGGAAATATTATTTAGCCTTGACTAAGAGCCTCTGTTTCTTTCTCTGTCAAATGGACATCTCATGGGGTAGTTGTGAGGTTTTGATGGGATTGATGTAAAGCACATTTCACAATGCAAAGCATATAGTAAGTGATCCAGTCAGTGTTAGCTATTTTTATGTTCCGTTCTGTTTATGTTTTAACTCAAGCTGACTTGCAACCCAGTTCCCTGGCCAAACAGGGCTGCTGGCTTGGCTTTGCAACCTATCAGCTCTTCCTGCCCTTCTCAGCTCAAGTGCCACTGGGCTGCACAGCTCTCAGGTGTCACAGCTCTCCTGGTCAGATGGGTGGAGCTGTGATGCAGCACTTTGCTTGGGTGTGGACAAATCCTGCTCTAGAGCCAATAAAACTCTTCATTTGAGGATCCAGATCAGGCCTTCTACCAAAGTCCCTGGTCAGAATGCATCCTTGACTTGGTTCTGCAGATGAGTGAAGCTGCTGGTTGGGATTTACTACTTAGGCACTGCAGGTATGAACTCCATCTGCCAAGATCCAGATGATGGTTGTTGCAAACTCCCCCATCCCTTCTCCATCCTAGCCAGATTCTCAGTGGTTCAGCCCTGTGTGTTCCGCTGTAATCCTTGTGTTGTCAGAGCAGAATAGAGACTCCCACAAAGCAACCCCGTTTTGAGGGGATGCTAGTTTTCTCCTCTTGGGTTCTCTTTTCCCACTGGAGGAAATGGTGGCTCAAGGGTGACCTCTCTGAGTGGTGTGCTGTCCAAGGGGAGGGGCAACACGGTCAACCTATAACCACTCCTCTTAAGCTTCTAAGGCAGTCTGTCTGGATCTCTGAGCTGTGCTCCAGCCTCACCCACCCCTTATGTTTTAGGATTCTCTAAGTGATGGCTTATTTTTGAATACTCATTATTTGTTCTTGTGAAGGGGAGCAAAGTCAGGAATGACATATGTTGCCATCTTGATGACATCACTCCTTGTCCCAATTATTTTGAGGCCAGCATAGCCCGAATATCAAAACCTAAAAAAAAGTTATAAGAAAAGGGAATTACAAATAAATATATCTCATAAACAGTGATGTAAAATTCCTTGACAATGTATTACCATCACAAATCTAATAATGTATAAAAAATTAATGCAATCTTAGGAGGGAAATTTATCATAGGAGTGCCATTTAAATTTATCATAGGAGTGTCTATCGTAGGTTAGACATTTAAAATCATTCAATGTAATACACCACAATAACAGAATAAAAAAGAAAAATTATATAATCAACTCATAAAGAGTATTGGACAAAACACAATACCCATTCATGATAAAAACTTCCAGAAAACTGGAAAGAGAAGGATACTTCCTTAATCTGATAAAGGACATCTATAAGAAACTGAGAATTAACATCATTGTTGATCGTGAAATATTAATTTTTGTCCTCCTTAGATGAGGAACAAATCAAGGATGTCTTCACCTCTATGTACACTATTTTACTATATAATCTATTCATTACAATAAAACAAGGCGGGGGGAGACATAAAAATTGGAAAGAAAGAAGGAAAGTTCTCTTTATTCACAGGCAGCATAGATGTTTATCCTAAAGAATCTATAAAACACTACAAAATAACTCATAAGTGAATTCAGCAATGTCACAGGATACAAATTCAATATACAAAAAGTCAATTGTATTTATATAGACTAGTAACAGACAATTGACAATTGAAATCTAAAAAATACTTTTTTATGTAGCATTAAATATATGAAGTGCATAAAGGATACATAACAAAACGTGTAAAATCTATGCACTGAAAACCACACACATTGCTCAGAGAAATCGAATAAAGCCTAAATAAGTGAAAAGATATGCCATGTCCATGGATTAGAAGGTTCAATATTGTTAAAGATGCCAACTTTCTCCAAGCTGATTTATAGATTCAGTGCCGTTCCATTTGAAATTGCAGCATGCCTCTTTGTAGGTATTGACAAATTCATTCTGAAGTTTATACAAAAATGCAAAGAGCCCTAAAGAGCCAAACGAATTTTGAAAGAGCAGAGAAAAATTAATAGGCCTCAAATGATGTGGTTTCAAGACTTACATTAACACCACAATAATAAATTATGGTATTGGTATAAAGATAGACAAACAGGTGAATGAAACAGAATTGGAGCCAGAAATAGACCCACACATATACCGATTTCTGATAAAATTGCCAATGCAATGCAATGGGAAAAGGAAAGTCTTTTTAACAGGTATGCTGGAACACCTGGATAAGTACAGGGGCAAAAATAAACCTCAATAGCTACCTCACAATACATACAAAATTAATTCAAAACGGATAATAGATTTAACTTTAAAAGCTTAAAGGCTGAAAGCATAAAGCTTCTAGTAACACCATAGGAGAAAGTCTTGACTATCTTTATTGCCTGGAATGGGCAAAGATTTTTTTTAGACCCACTAACACAAACAGTATTAAATGTAAAAAGAAATAATAAACTATACCTTATCAAAATTTAGAATTTATCCTCATCAAAAGACATCGTTAAGAAAATGTTAAAGCATGACACATACTAGGAGGAAATACTTCCAATACATATCTGTCAAAAACCTTGTATCTAGAACATCTAGAGAACTCCCACAAATCAATAATAAAGAGGCAACTCAATGTTTTTGAAATGGGCAACGAGACTTGAACAGACACTTGCCAGAGGAAGATATACAAATGGCCAATAAACACACACAGTTCTCAACATCATTATTTTTGAGGAAAATAAAAATTGCAATCACAATAAAATATACTACACACTTAGGAGAAAAGATAAAATTAAAGACTTTGACAACACCAAGAGCTGACAAGAATGCAGAGCAACTAGAATCATCCCTTGATGGTGACTCTGAATCAGTATAACCACTTTGGAAAAGGTAATGGTTTCTTATAAAATCAAATATACCTATAGTGTGACCCAGCAATTCTACTTCTGCATGCTTACCCAAGAGAAATGAAAATGTTCATACCACTTTATTTAAGCTTACCTAATACTGGAGTCACCCCCCAAAGTCCATCAACAGTAGAATTGATAACTAAATTCTGATATATTTATACTTTGCAATAGTACTTGCCATTAAAAAAAAAAAACTCATGGTACATACAACAAGATGGACAAATCTCAAGCATTATGTTGAGTGAAAGAGTTCAGACACAAAATAGTATCTAGTATCTTTGCAAGAATAATCAAGTATTATCTACAGTAATAGAAATCATAACTGTGGTAAACTCTGAGGGGAGGGTTTAACTGGAAAGAGGCACTGGGGAATCTTCTGAGGTGATGGAAATGTTTCGATTGTGTTGACGGTTATATGGCTATATTCTTTTTATTGAAAGTCATCCTTTTTTATCAAAATTCATTGTGTACAAAATATGCATGCATTTTTTTCTAGATGTAATTTGTTA
This sequence comes from Panthera uncia, assembly GCF_023721935.1. Lineage (NCBI taxonomy): Eukaryota > Metazoa > Chordata > Mammalia > Carnivora > Felidae > Panthera > Panthera uncia. Next base: position 42,143,932 of record NC_064807.1, read on the forward strand.
CCTCAAAAAAAAAAAAAAAGAAACAGGGGCAACAATTTGAGACTGGTCACTAAATAAGTTTTAAAAAGGTCATAATGTCTTTGAATTTTATGGACTCTAATAAAATACATTGTATTATATATTGGATATTTAATATAAATAAGGCATCTTATATATTAATCAAAAGTTGATTTAGAAACATTCAAGTGTTAGCACATTTCTTCTGAGTAATGTATATTCACACATTGGCCCTGCATGGTTCCACTCATCCCTTCTGCCTTGGTAAATGAAGGCTGTTGAATCTGGTTTGCAGATCAGAGCTCCACTTTCCATATACTTGACCTCTTTATGGTAGTTGATTATTTCCCAGAATGCATTTTCCTAATGTGAAACTTTTATGTGAGAATGTCTCTAATATAGGGCTACCTGCCATTATTTAAGTGAAATATGACCTGTTGCTTGCAGTCAGATTTCAATGTAAAGTTAACCTTGAACAAAAAATTGAGACCAGTTAAAGTTTTTTTTTGTTTTGTTTTGTTTTTTTCCGAAAGCCCTATTTTTGCCAATACCAAGGGGGGAGAAAAAGAGCCAACAAAATTATATACTTAAGATCTGTTTAGCAAACAAAGAATGGTTATTTCGTTTGGAGTTGAGAGAAAACTTAGTAAAAACTGAGAAAAGCTTCAAATTACTGATCCTCACTTTTTTTGAGTTTCATAGTAGGTCATTTTTAATTACATGCCACTTCTTTCTAAACAGCAGTGACGCTCCTGTTTCTGTAATAACTGACTGGGCAAAAACCTTTGCTCTTCTGGAATTGCATTTTACAAAATCAACCGAAACATAAATAGAGTCAGACTTAGGGGTGTTTGGCATGATGTCATAGGGTGGTTGTGTTATTCTTGACTTAAATGACCTGTTCCAAAGAATGAAATGAAGAGACCTGTTAATGACCCCATGTAGAGTCAGACCTATGGGCATACTTTCTCTTTTTATTTGGGGGATTTAGAAACTGACCTGCCAACTGAAAGCAGGGGATTTTTAAGGGGTCTTTCCTCAGCAGAACTGAAAGTCAATCATCACATGCAAGCCTTTCCCCCCCTTTATGGTAGGTAATGATATGTCAAAGATTGTCTTCTCATTTATTGATGCACGCACTAAGAAGCAGAGCGGCAGTGGGGGTTTCTAAAGCCACAGAATAAGGCAGAGATAGACAACAATGACACTTGAGGTCCCCAGTTCTTCCTTCGGTATTTTAATGTTCATTTTTTTAGCCAAATAGATTCTAACCTGTTGATATGAGTGCCTTTGGGCTAATGTTAAAACCATTATAAAAAGTCCTGACTTTAAGATTAAAAGATAAGGGGAAAGAGGTACATTTTGAGTTCAAATAACTCAAAAGCAATCCAATTAGGTAAATATGTGTCAGAAAGAAATAGTACTTGCTTACAGATCTAGCCAAGTTGGCTTCTCGTTCATTCATTCAACAAATATTTTTAGCATGGCTTTAGATTGTGGGAGCTTAAAGATACTTAAGGTGACTTTCCTATTTTAAAGTAATTTACAATTTAGATATAAGGGCAAGATACATGCACTGGAAAACTTGAATTAAATAATAGTACAAGACTCAACCACATCTCTAAAAGAGGTGTTACAAATCAATAAATGTGCAAAATATCATCATTAAGATGATCATGCAAAATTGAATATCCAGGAAAAATTAAAATTTATTGCTAAGAAGTGCTTGCCTTCTTAGCCAGTGAACCCATGTGTTAGTTTTCACTTCTGTGGAGAGCACAGGTATGCCCTCAGTTATAATGAGATACACTTCTTGCTGAGAATGTGGATGTTTAAAACAATAGAACTACCTGTTATAGCTGATCACAATTGGGTTGTAATCAGTGATTTTCCTATTTGTCTCTCTTTCTCTACTCTGTGACCCTAAGGACACTAATTGTGACCAATATTGTATTGTTACCAATAAACGACATTTATTAAGCTCTTACTGCATGCCAGGTGTCATTTTAAATTTCAAGAATTTTTCATATATTAATTCATTTAGTTCTCATAATAACCCAATAATGTAGGTATTATCCCCATGTTTACAGATGAGGGAACGGAGGCATGGAGAACTTGAGAAGCATACCCAGGAGGTATTTGTGGCAGATGTGGGATATGAAAATAGGCAATCTGGCTCTACAGCCCCTGTATTAATTTCTGTACTGTACCACCGTATCTGGTATCCTTGGTACCTACAATAATGGTAGATATGTGATCACTGGTTAGATCAACACATGGATGATGTATTGTGATTTTTTTAATTGCATATTTTCTGGAAAGGTATGTCAGCAGTAATGCAAACATTAATGTCAGCAACTCCAGAAAGGGTCATTTGAGCCTGAAGGATACAGAACACAGAGGTGTCCCCCCAAAATGGCAGTGTGTGCCCATCCATGGATACCTTAGGCTTTCAGTCCCTCCTCTGTTCCCTCCTACAGCCTACATTTTAGCATGGATGATTGTCTAGTCAAAGCTCTTTGAAATGAATGGAAACCCCTCAAGCTTGCTCAAGTATTAAATGTATTAAGAGAAATCCCATGGGTGCAAAGGAAAGAAAATGTACTGGGAGTAGAGGAGAGACACATTCCCAGGGAAGCAGTCCCCTAAAATATATCTGCTACAAGTATGTAGGGCTTATACTTTTAAGTTTTATGAAGTAACTGTCATTTAAGGATTTCTTTATTTTTCTCTCATAGGAAGTTAAATAGTAGTTAAAATGAAGGCAGTGCTTGCTAGGAATTTACCCAAGGGATACAGAAGTGCTGATGCATAGGGGCACTTGTACCCCAGTGTTTATAGCAGCACTTTCAACAATAGCCAAATTATGGAAAGAGCCTAAATGTCCATCAGCTGATGAATGGAGAAAGAAGATGTGGTTTATACAGATGAACATAAGCGAAGGGAAACAAAAATAAAAACAGGGACGTGGACAAAACAGAAGAGACTCATAAATATGGAGAACAAACTGAGGGTTGCTGGAGGGGTTGTGGGAGGGGGGATGGGCTAAATGGGTAAGGGGCATTAAGGGATCTACTCCTGAGGTCATTGTTTCATTATATGCTAACTAATTTGGATGTAAATTTTTAAAAATAAAAAATAAAACAAAGAAGATGTGGTTTATATATACAATGGAATACTACTTGGCAATGAGAAAGAATGAAATCTGGCCATTTGCAGCAACATGGATGGAACCGGAGGGTATTATGCTAAGTGAAATGAGGCAGTCAGAGAAAGACAGATACCATATGTTGTCACTCATATGTAGATCCTGAGAAACTTAACAGAAGACCGGGGAGAGAGGAAGGGGGCAAAAAAAAAGTTACAGAGAGGCAAGGAGGCAAACCGTAGGAGACTCGTAAGTACTGAGAACAAACTGAAGGTTGATGGGGGGTGGGGGAGAGGGGAAAGTGGGTGTTGGGCATTGAGGAGGGCACTGGTTGGGATGAGCACTGGGTGTTGTATGGAAACCAATTCGACAATAAATTACACTTAAAAAGAAAATGAAGGCAGTGTTTGAAACCACTCACTGAAATAGGCAGTGGCCTGTCTTTATCAGCAGTACCCACCAGTCATATGGCCTAAGGGTTCTGGCTCAAACCAAATCTTTGTGCCTTTCCTTCGAATAGGTTGTCCGTTTTTCTTGTTTCTGTGTACATGTATTCATTTGGAAACTTTACTGTCTTTTGCTTCCTGTTTGCCGCTACTGGCACAGAGAAGTAGGTACGCTGTGGTGAGCCCAAAGGCCCAAGCCACGACTTCTCAGAGTTTACAGTTTGATTGTGTCAGTATATAAACATACGTCTCAGTGCACTTGACTGCGAAGTCCTGTTTCCTCATCTGTGTAACAGGGTTAAAAAACTAGCCTGGCCTTTCTCACAGGATGAAATGAGGCTTAATGTACACGAAATCCTCTTTCGAAGTGTAAAAACTTAATTCCGAATGCTGTTGTTTGGTCAGTTAACAGAAACACGATGATGGTAGCCGGAGCAGTTGACTGTTACATGGCTTTTAGGAGGCAGTCTGGTATGGGGCAAAGAGAGTGGCTTTCAGAGGCTGACGTCTCAGTTCCATTTCAGACATCACCATATACTAGCCTTGTCTTCTTGGGCAACTTACGTAACCTCCTGGGGCCTCATTTGGTTTTTTCATCTCTAAGAAGAAGCCAATCATGCTTGCCTTTGCAGAGTATTTTTGAGACTCAAGGTTTGTAAACCACTTGACTCAATTCAGTCTTAATAAATGTTGGCTGATATTTTCAGGATCCTGAGCTATTCAGGAATCAGGAATTATGGGTTTTAGCTTTCCTGGATATCCCCCTTCTACCTCCCTCTCTTTCCTGTGATCCTGCTACTCCCTGCATCCACTTAGCCATTTCCTGGCCTTCCAGTCACCACCTGTAGCCTGTAGTCCAGATGTTCCCTCCCAGTTAACATTCCACAGTCCACGGTAGCCTTCTTGGTTTATCAGTGAAAACCAAGGTCTCTCATACCATCTTCCTTGGGGTCCTGGTGTCTGTGTGGGTGCTGGAAGCCTAGTATATCATCCCAGTAATGAATCCTTTTGTTTCATTTGTGGAGTACCAAGTGTGTGCCAAGTATTTTATCCCTACAATACTCCTGCAAGGCAAATACTTTTTTCCCCCATTTTACAGATAGGTGGAATATTATCCCCATATCATACAGTAGGAAGTGGTGAAACAGAGATCTGAACTCTTCCCACTGAATCCAATATCTAGTGACTCACAAAGACAAGGTAAATTTCACTTGTAAAAAAATACAACCCTTAGGAGTAGCAGTAAGTAAGCAAACTGTTAGGGACTGTATCTTAAATATGTAGCTATCTCTGGGGCGCCTGGGTGGCTCAGTCAGTTAAACGTCTGACTTCAGGTCAGGTCATGATCTCACAGTCTGTGAGTTCAAGCCCTGCGCCAGGCTCTGTGCTGACAGCTCAGAGCCTGGAGACTGCTTCAGATTCTGTGTCCCCCTCTCTCTCTGCCCCTCCCCTGCTCATGCTCTGTCTCTCTGTCTAAAAAATAAATAAAAACGTTAAAAATTTTTTTAGAAATATGTAGCTCTCCTAAAAGCAAATTTGTAAAATCAATGATTAACTAATATTTATCAGACACCAATTGCATTCCACTGACTACATGCTCAGCACACAGAGATGGATAAGCATGATCTTGCCCAAAGATGCTTATGTAAATGATGAAGAAGATGTAAGGAGAATAGACAGGTGGTCATGAACACAAGGAAGAAATCATTAGTTCAGTCTAGATAGAGAGTGGCGTAGTCAGGGCACATTTTTCATGTTGGTTTTAGTGGAGCATGTTCACAGGAAGAGAGAGGAGAGGTCCACAAAAGATAAATAGCATGAGAAGCTGGCAAAAGTATGAGAATATAGGAGTTATTTAAAAAGACTACAAGAAGGCTAGATAGAACAGGATAGAGCAAAATATTCATGGAGAGAAATGAGAAATGAGCCTAAGGGAAGTATGCTGGGATGAGGCAAGATGGCAGAAATGTCTTTGATGCCATACTAAAGCATCTAAACATGGGCCTATAATCAGTGGGCAGCCACAAAAAGTCTATGTTCTCAAATAATGACTCTGATGATGTATATGTTAACTAACCTCATCATGGTAATCATTTCACAATTATACAAATATCACGTCATCACGTTGTACAACTTAAGCTTACACAGTATTACGTGTTGATTATATCTCAATAAGACTGAAAAATATAAAAATAAAACAATTACTCTGTGTGTCATTTAACCTCATTGTGTTGGCTTATGGTTTCTTAGATACCACACAACAAATCATGTCTTTCTCCTGGATCTTTCATAGGTAAAAGCTTGGTATAACCCAATCTGAATGAACAATAGGACTTAGTCCTGAAACATGGCTTGGGGTTTTAATGTTCTACACATGGTGATAAAGAATGTGCACCCCCAAGGACCCATAGACAATATGAATGAAATATGAAGGTCCCTATGCTAACTTTATCTATGATGTAGAAATTGAACTGTCCATTAAAGCAGTTTTGGGGGGGGAAAAACAAGAAAGCCACACTTGCCACAAAAAACCCACATTTTCTCCCCCCCACTGCCATTTCTTCTACCATGGGTTCTATTTTAAACTATAACTTTACTAAATCAGACACTCGTGTTTTAGAAGCTAAGCATCAGTAGCTCTGGCATGGCTCAGAATCTTCCTCAATCCAGCAATGGAACTAAAATGAAAATAGAATTATGGAAAGGGCAGATGCAGTATCTTATATCACTTTTATTATATTATATTTTAGCAGCTGAGACAGGAGGGGAGAATATTATAGAATCAGCTTGCTGCAGTCTCGCCTATAATTATATTTTTCCTTGATAAGGCATTGGCAAGGAGCCCACAAAAATATTGATGCGAAACTTGATCTCCTAGTGCTGTGGAATTTCTCCAGGCCCAGGATTGAGACTGAGAGGTTTTGGAAGTGTTTGGCAGCTATAGTAAATTCAGGAGCTGGAGGCAAGGAACAATTCCTCTAGCACAAGCCCAAAGTCAATATATTATATAACTACGAAAGGCACACTCCACGCTGTACTTTTATGCCCTTGACTGGATTTCATCCAGCCCGTGTATCCTATATAGGTGTAAACATGCACTTCAAACAATATTTGGGGAGAACGGGGGGAGCCCTATAAAGTTTTCATGGCCTTATATTTAGGGATGAGTGTGTTACTTGTAGAGATGTTGATTCTTTAGTTCTCCAAAAACAAGTGGCAGTAAAAACTGGGTGCCCCACCCACACATGCTATCGCATAATTTGAGTTTCGCTCTCCCTTGCCGTCATTTTTATAAGCATCAATCCAACTTTTCTTTTTCAAAAAAAAATTTGTTGCAGCATAAACATACAGCATGAGCGGAGTTTGCTGAGGACTACACATTTGTAAGCAAAATTATTTTCAGTTAGAGCCTCTGCAGCTATTCCCATTGACGAAGCTAAAAGGCATTTTATGCCCTGGCCCGTTGGAAGACCTGAGTTCAGGGTGACTATCAGGAGGCTGCTGGCAGAGTGAAAAGAACAGAAGCTTAGGAACCAGACATACCTGAATGTAAGGTCCCAACTCTGGCACTTAGCTGCATGAGCTGGTGAGTATCTGACTCTCTTTCATTATCTGTGAGGATGGGGCGAATAAAATGGGGTTATGGACATGAAGCGCCCATAGTTGGCACCTAGCAGGGGCTCAAGATTCCATTCTTTTCTCCTATCTTCCCTGCTCTTTTCCACCTCAGAATATAATGATCTGTGCACGAGTGAACAGAATGCCAGGAAACTCACCTCACAAATTATCTAATGAGAGCTCTGGTTACTAAGGTTGTAAAATGGCTTCAAGTGTGAGTTTTTACATTTCACCATCTATTTATACCATACCACTTTTGCAAAAATGATTTGAGACAGCTTTTCAAAGGAGATAAATGTACTAAGCTTGATAAAATGGTAATAGAAAAAGATAAGGAAACAGGGACCAACCCTTCTAACCCAGTTGCTGTAACTGAGGAGAATATTGGCCAGGGAAATCCTTGGAAATTTCAATCACATGTAGCTTCCATTATAAGAAAAAAAGGAAAGATGGCAATTCATCAGAGGAGACAGTTTTGCTTGGTATTGAAAAACTTTCTGATTTGGGTAATTTTATTAGGACTATTTGGAGGCACTACTGATTTTAACATGACAGGTGATATTCTTAATTTGTACTCTTGAGACCCTGGCTAGTATAGTTAGTCCTGGCCAAGGCAGCAGGATGTATGAGATTCCATGCAGATCCTTGGATAGAGGCCCAAACTCTTAAGAATCAACTCACTTTAGGGGCGCCTGGGTGGCTCAGCCGGTTGAGTGTCCGACTTTGGCTCAGGTCATGATCTCATGGTCTGTGAGTTTGAGCCCCGAGTTGGGCTCTGTGCTGTCAGCTCAGAGCCTGGAACCTGCTTCGGATTCTGTGTCTCCTTCTCTCTCTGTCCCTCTCCGACTTGTGCTCTGTCTCTGTCTCTCAAAAATAAATATAAATGTGAAAAAAATTAAAAAAAAAAAAAAGAATCAACTTGCTTTATAACCAGCTTAGGTCGAGTGGAGATTTCTTAGGCTCTAAGGTGAAACCAACCCAGGGTCAGACTGTGCTCTGCTACCTACATCCCTTGAAGCCTTGGGCAAGTTTGCTTAAGCTCTCAAACCATTGTAAAAGGGAAGTAACTAACACTCTACTTTTTAGGGTGTTAGTAACCATTTAATGAAATAAAGTGTTTTCGAATGGGAAGGGATTATGCCTAAATGGTCTCACCCAGAAATGCCCTGACATTCATCTTCTTAGCACAGCACCAGTGTGTGCTGTAAACCCCTGACTCAGTTTCCATGCGTTCTTCTGTTGGAGATCCCTCATAAGAGATGCTTATGAGCCACCATCTCCTTAAATGTCTATGCACATGCACACGTATGTGTTCAGCACCCCCCCCCACAGGATTAGTCCTTGTATCTTACTTCATAATCATGAAAAAATGATTTATACCTCGCATGTTTTAAAGTGCTGCCGTTTCTACTTTAATCCTGAAATTATACCCTACTTCATTGGCTAGTTTGTCAATTTGAAGTTCTCAGTCCTAATAGTGGTGTCATCCTGTCAGTGTGTTGTTTGTTTTTTCAACATTTGACATACTTACACATCACTTTCTAAACAAACCAATTCACCTAGCTAATTTCTGCATTTCTTCCAAATTCACATGGTAGACAGAATAATCTTTAACAAATAGAGTCTGTTATCAATTTAGGTCACAAGACTGAGGGTTGGGAAAACCTAGACATTCAATAGAATTATCTCACTTCTCTGTTTTATTTAGTTTTTTAATTTATTCTTGTTTTATTTGTATTTAAAGCTACTACTACTAAGTGTTTTCCTCTCCAATTCTTTATTTAGAATATTTTCTACTGTTCCATTAGCCAAGACAAATCATTGTGCACATAACCATCTATAGTTCTTAAATAATTATTTTTATATAATATATAATAAAAGCTTTTGATGATTTAGATCCCTTAATAACCTGAGGATTGTATAACACATTGTGAAAACATATCAGTATCTCAGTGTAATAACAAGGGGTGGTTGCCATAATGGCCCTGTGGAAAAAGAAATATTCTTCTTAATCTGTGGGGCTCTGGTTCTAATGGGAAAGGAGCCACATGTTTGCATATTTGTTTTTTTGTTCTGAACATATTCCTAAAGTTGTTAAGACAGGCTACTGCAACACAGTAAAAATATTCTAATTTGCAACTAATTTTGCCCTGGTTCTGTGTTTACTGACAACCTACTGGGAATTGAAACTGGGAAGGCAGTATTTCCTAATCTGCATAAGTGGAGTTGCCCCACATTGTAATCTACATAGGAGTGTTGTGGGTTTGGTTACTGTACCCAAATTTTCTGAGGATAAGTGACACCGTAATAAAGATAACAGATTCTGGACCTCTCCTAGGCACTTCACACATTGTAAGCCCAGTGCAAAACAACCTATTATTCCCTGTCACTATTAAATAACCTCATACTTTCTCATTTTAGAACCAACTATTCCAAAAATAAGCTTTCAAAAATGAAAATCCAAACTATGTGTGCTATACCTATATGAAGTGGTATTAAAAATATGTTAATGCTGTTAGGCTTGCAAAGTATTTGGAGATCTGCCATATTTTAAAGGCTTTTTTTTTTTTTAAGTGCCTTCAGACTTTCATAGAGTAACAAGATAGTTGAAGATTTGAAGTTTTGCCTAATTGAATTTGGGAAGTTATAGAATTTTTTCCACAAAGAGAAAAGAAAATTCTGGTCCCCTGATGTTAGCATCTGTGGGAATGACTAAATTGACTACAGATCTGTAGTCTATGGTGGAGACTGACTAATCTAGTGTTAGTGGAGGGGATCTGAAGCAAGTCTCCACAGCTCAGTCTCAAATGAGTAAACAAGTTCAGGTATTTTTGCATCATGCATACATAGCATGATTAACTGGAATTTAACAATTTATCTAAACCTGGTATCAAAACTCATGCCACAGACTTTAAATAAAGTCTGGTGAAATGCCTAAAGAGTTCGTGTTCCAGATAGCTACACCTAGGAAAGAACTTAGAGTTGCCTTTGGAGAGATATTGTTTTGTTTTGTCTGTACAACAGGCTGTAACAAATTTTAAGCAGCTTATAAGGATTATCATGATCTTGAAACATTTTGCTGTTAGGAGGAAGTGATAATTTCACTTTTTTTTTTTTTTTTTTATCACGGGCAACAGTTTTTCTACCTAAAGGACCAAGCCTTGTGCACATGAATAAATCTAAGCTGAAATGGAAAAAAAAAAAAAATGGTGTGACTATTTGAAGTTACTCAAGAAAGTTACTTAGATATTTCTTTTTTTTTTTTTTAAGTGTAATAAAATTGCTCTAGAATTGTCAGAGAAAACAGTACCGTATTTAAGAAATGATCTGCAGGGCTAAATATTTAAAAGCAGAACCATGTGGTTTATATCAAATTCTGCAGATGGCTATATAGTCTTTTACGCTGTAGAATTTTTAATTTTTAATGTAGCCTGAGATCTAGTTTTACAGATAGGTGAAGTGATTTGACCAGACTTGCAAGTTAATGCAAATATTGGACTAGATGTTAGATTTCTATCTTTGTCTATTCATAAATGAATATAAGGCTGTATTTGTAGAGATGCCCATTTTGTCAGGAATGCGTAGGAGCGGCAGAAGCCCTAATAATGAGACCACCACCACTTACGTAAATGTCACTGTGCACCAGATGCTATTCAAAGCCCTTTATTTTTATGAAGTCGTGAGTTAATGCAGGAGTTATTGTCCCCATTATCTCTCCTTTATTACTGTCCTCATTTTACAGATGAGGAAATTGAGGCATAGTGAGATTTTATAGTTAACCCAAGGTCACACTGCTAGAAAGTGGTAAAGTCAGGATTTGGACCAAGCCAAGCAAATTCTAGAGTCTGCTGCATGCTTAACCACCACACTATGAACCAAAGTTTAGACCCTTGGTTTTACTCCTTAGCCAAACTCCTTCCCAGTGAAATGAGTAGGTGGACTCCACTGGAGCTGGGTTCTAGAAGCTCTGATAAGCATGGGGGTGGGTAAGCCTGTGGTGGTTTTAGGAGTTGGGCAAAGATGAGGGCATGAGACGGAAGATTCTCCGTGATACGGAGGTGCAGTGGTGAAAAACGTGCAATTGTGCAGTCATTTTTGCTATAAATGCCTGGCTGACTACCTTGACAGGGCCCTCAGTGCTACCTAGTCATGCTTCTATTTTCTCTAGTTGTTTTTCTCTCCCTGGCAGTGAATACTTTGTTCTTTTTCCGGTCTCTTCAAACCACTGACCCCAACTTGTCCGTCTCACTTTCTTCATGGAGAAAGTACCCATCAACCAGAGAATCCCTTGGTCTCTCACCACCAAATCACACATTTCCTGCATGAGATCTACCTCTAGCTCCTGTCCTGCATCAGTGGACCCCTCCTGTCAGCACCTGGCTTTCTACTTCCCCTCAGCCTGCGCCTCCTTTCTGCCTCCTCAGAGACTTCTTGTAACAGATTATCCGCTTCTTCTTCTATCTTCCATGTCTATTTCTGGCTCCTTCCCACCAGCATGTAAAGATGTTTAAGACTCTGTCATCATCTGAAAAACCATCTCTCCTTTCACTTCAGGTTCATCTCCATCTTCTGCCTTACATTTCTCCTCTACAATCAAGCATCTTCAGAGAATTGTCCTACCTACTGTCTCTACCCCCCCACACCACTTCTGGTACATCATCAACACCTTCCAGTCTGGATCCTCTACCTGCCACATTACTGAAATCCTCTGAGCTAGGTCTGCAGTGCCCTCCTGGTTGATAAACCCCGTGGACACTTCAGTGCTGATGTGACTTATCTTCCTTTCACGTTGTGGATCACGTATAGAGTCAGCAGCAGGAATTTTAGGCTGCCTCAACACCACCGATTTCCTGCTTTTATTCTGGCTTTATTCTGGCTTTCTGGTGTCTTTTTTCTCATCTTGTTGGCAGGTACCATTGTCCTTGCCCATTTCCGGAACACCGAAGTTGCTCAGATTTTGTCTTAGGGTACTTTCTCTTCTCACTGTGAACACTCTCTTAGAGTCAGTTTTATCAAGGCTTTCATTGTTTTCTATGTGCTTATTATTTTTGAATCTATGTCTTTAATTTGGATATGGATCCTAAATTACAAATCTAAGTGTATGTCCAACTCTCTCATAGTTCTAGGTATGTTCTCAACTTACACATCCCAAACTGGACTCATAATCTTCTCTGACCTCTTAAAGCCCTCTTCCTCTTCCTGTGTGTATTTCCCAAGTATTCACCCAAACTTATCAAGTCTACTTACCTGTCTCTCAAATCTGTTCACTTTTTCTTTATACTGACTGCCTCTGCTACCCCCCACCAGGTTCCCACCTTATCTCATATATCTGCCTATTATTGTCTTCTAACCAGTCCGCTGTGCTTAGTTCTGAAGCCAGAATGATCTGTCTGAAATACAGAAATCACCATTCCAGTTCCTATTTCAAACACTTCAGCGGCTCCACATGGTCCCCTGAATTAAACTTGGATTCCTTACCTGATTTCATCACCCTTTTGAATTCTTGTATGATAGCACTTGTCACACTGTATTGTAACTGCTGGCCTCAGGCTTGAATAAATGATTTATAAGCATTTAATAAATACTTAGTTGGATAGCATAAATAACATTTTATATCTCCTCTGATTATTTTAAATTTTTTTTAACATTTATTTATTTTTGAGACAGAGAGAGACAGAGCATGAATGGGGGAGGGTCAGAGAGAGAGAGGGAGACACAGAATCTGAAACAGGCTCCAGGCTCTGAGCTGTCAGCACAGAGCCCGACTCGGGGCTCGAACTCACGGACCGCGAAATCATGACCTGAGCCGAAGTCGGCCACTTAACCAACTGAGCCACCCAGGCGCCCCTGCTCTGATTATTTTAGAAATTAAGTCAGTTAAACCTGTCATCTGCCACCTAAAAACCCAAAATCCATTGTAGATTTGCAGAACTTCACACTGTAGCTCAGTGGACCTTAATGAATAATTGTTTCCCCACTGCTTGTATAGATATAGAACAAAATATACCAAAGACAGAGAGGGAGAAAGAGCTGAACTAAGTGTGACTGAAAGCAAAGTATTATGTCAAATGAAAAAATACCTATGGCCATGAGGGAATTATTTAGGGAAAGTATACACTTTGTTGATGTTCATTTTGGTTCAGTTAATATTTATTGAGCATAAGACCATATGATGTTGCCTCCTCTTGGTGCTGAACTTTTTAGTGTGAAATACATATTGTATGACAAAATAATGAATTAACTAAAATTCCATGCTGCCAAGTTTCCCTCTTACTGCTAAGTCCAATTTTGTTCCCATTCCCTCCAATCCTACGTAAGTCTTCTCACCCTAGTATCTATTCCAAGGGCTAGCCTCCAATGCAAAGAAGAGAAAAGCCACAGGCACACTGAAATGACAATCTAATTATAACTTGGGAAAATCGGGATTCTTTTTCCAAATCTTCCTTTAAGCAAGTTTTATAACTGTTTAGACAGTGTGCAGATCATTCCCTTTAATTCCTATCTCACGACACGGTTTAGTAAGTTTCAGAAACTGTTTATAAACATCATATCGAATGGTAGTATTCATTAGGGCTATGAAAATGGTAAGTAAGAGTCAGAAGAGTAAGACAAAAGGGACCAAGAGGAGGGTACGTTAGTTTTTGGAGTTCACCTCATTTTAGCTGCATCTCTCTGATTTAGATATTTATACTAGAAAATACCATCACTTTTCAGTTAGTAAATTATATATATGGTATATATACTATAAAGTATATATACTTTAAGCTTTCAGGCTTTACCCTTTCATCTTCTAAACTTTAACAAAGTTTCCTATGGTTTAGTAAGTTATTTTATGGAGTGAACAGGTGGCAAATGTGGCCAGTCCTGCCTATCCACCCCCTTTACTAAGTGGTTTTGCAATGTTTGGAGTTGATGACTTTGAAAATGTGTGCACTTATTTTCTTTTCTGAACCTTCGTTTGTTTTAAGCTAAAATACTTAAGATCTTCTCAATCCTTTGACAATCAGAAATTCCAGAACTGAGAAAAACAGAGCTTGAGAGAAGGGGCTGCTTTGTTAGCATTTTCTGTCCCCAGCACTGTATTCAGTATCAACTGAGGATCATGTCTCTCCCTCTCCTGAGTTTTTGAAAGGAACTGGACTCAAGGAACATTTTATTCTAAGATTCTGGTCTCTTTACTTCTCCTGACCAACAAGCCCTAGCATACCAATACTTACTATAATATGGCCACTGGAGCACAGATAATAAGCTATACTTTGAGCATAATAGAAGTGAGAGCACAATTCTCACTGGTCTGAACAACATTTCTCATTCTTTTCAAATGGTGTTTCTGCTTTAATATGTACATCAGTTGGGCAGATGGTTTTGCAGGTCTTTTTAGTTCTCTTTTAGGAAAGCTTCCTCTATCTAGATGTCTTAAGAAGTTTCTCTCCCAAACTCAATCCTAAGCCTTACTTCATTGCTTACCTTCTCTTTTTCTCCCTCTCTCCTTTGCATGTTAATATCTAAAACTGAGGTTTCCTGTTCCTCGAAATGAACCCCAGCAGTGATCAATGAAGTGAGTATCAATTACAAGCACTCATCCAGCAGGAGCCAGTTTGGCTTACAATCAACCTTCCTTGGTAAACCAAGAGAATGTATAATCCTGATTGATTACTCCCAGAGAACATATTTGTGTCATTGGTAGTGCAATTGAAGTAAAAAGTTCTTCATTCTAAATCCTCACTTGGATTTTACCTTCTTACATATCGATGCCACAGGTAAACAGTTTGGGTAAAGAATGAAGAAATGAAAGCTTATTTCAAAGCTTTGTTGAATTGGTAATGATTAGGTAACACCATCAGAGGGTCCATAAGCTTCTTAGAATTTGTCTTGGAAGGTGTAATAAACTACGATGTATTTGATCTAGGCCAGGATCCCTGTGCATTTAGAATTGAAAAAATTTCCATTTACTGAGTCCTTGACTCTAATGTAGGTACTCCAAGCTAAATCTATCACAAAAACAGCTTTACCTTTAAATAATGTGACAGGTGTATTGGCTTGCTTGGGAAAAAAAGGTTCATGATTCTCTGTATGGAAGGCCTCTGCTGAGGTCCAACAGAATGCCTCTTGCTGGGGTCTAACTTTATTTTTTTATCTTTAAGTACAGAGTACTAAATTATCAAGTTCTTCCCAGAATTACTTCATCTATTTCAAGGAACAACATTGAACAGTTCTTAAAGCATGTCCATGAAATCTAGAATCTACTTTCCTTGAGATGAGAGTAGAAAATGTCTTAACTCAGGATTTTCCCCCTACATAGTGAATTTTTTTCTTCAAATAAAATATCTTTGGCTCTAATGATTTATTTTCCATTTGTTCCCTGCATCCTCCTCATAATAGTTTTTTTAGATCCTCAAAGAAGTAATCTAACTTCTCTTGACTTTTGCTGTTTTGCAACATTTTGATTATTTATATGACATCTTCTGGATCATATCTGTATGTGTCTGTTAAATTTGGAACCTGTTAAGGAGATGATGAGCCTGTGAGATTCACAAATAGGTTTTATTGATGGTAATGATAGAATAAACTGACATTTCACATGGAGAGGACCAGTCCTGGGTACTTGGGATGACGAGGAATGGGGAGTTGTCGAACCCCAGGTTTCCCTTTGGCAAATAACACTGATACAGCTGTACCAGGTAACACCCTAGGGAGGGCATAGGTAGAGTAAGGCTAGGTAAATGAGCAACAGTGAGGTAGAGATAGGAACAACGTCAATAGCACCAGGTGCCGAATCTGAGCACACCACATACTTGAAAACCAATGTTTAACACTTGATCTTAGTTCAGAGCCTCGGGGTTCAAAAGGCAGCTCAGCAGGGGGAGTTTGGAAGCTCTCTTGTCATCCTCTAGATAGTTTTTCTGTAGGGCCTCTTTTGAGGTCCTGGTGGACATGCCTCCACTAAGCTCAAAGGCATGGTCCTGGCTCCTTGACAGACATGATGAGAGTGGCCAGGTGACTCAGACCTTCCTCTCCTGTCCCTGGGGGTTAGTCCAGAGGCAGTGCTATACTTTCCTCACGTATGGCTTCACTCTGACCTAGTTTTCTATATGGATCCAGGTTCCTGTGATGCATGTTCACGGGTCAGACAGCGTATTGACCACTGCCTACATAAGGAGGACACACAAGTTAATGAATGCGCATCTCAGAAATGTGAGGAGCTGCTTCCATAGCAGCCACCATTGGGCTCTTCATTGAAGGTGCCATTGTCACTACATAGAACCATGAGTGGCAGGGTTGGCCCCTTTCAATAAACCTTGGGGCAGGTGAGACCACAAATCACTGATGAGGAAAGAAGCAAGGATAGCCATCCAAATACTACATGTACAGCAAAAAATACAAGACAAGACAAGTCAGGGGCTTCAACCACTCAATGACAGTTGGCCTGGCCCTCTCACTTTGCTCCTCTTGTAGCTTTCTTCCCATTCCTGGACCCACCCAGCTTCCAAACCATATGGATCTCCCCTTTGGCTCTTTTTTTTTTTTTTTTTTTTTTTTTTTGTGCAAGACAGAGCACGAGTGGGGGAGGGGCAGAGAGAAAGGGGACAGAAGATCCAAAGCGTGGTCTCCACATACTGATAGCAGCAAGCCCGATGCAGGGCTCAAACTCACAAACCATGAGATCATGACCTGAGCCAATGTCGAACACTCAACCAACCGAGCCACCAAGGCACTCCTCCTCTTTGGCTCTTTAAGACTACAAACCCACTAGCCCTAGGAAGTTCTTATTTATTTGATCTAATTTAACAAATACATTTGTAGTTGTTTCACTCCCATGTGCCACACCAGTCTAACTATTTTACAAATATCAACTTCTTCATTTAAGAAGTGACTCTATTGTTACCCCACTTTATAAATAAGTTTGTCCTTACTTGTGGTTCTTCATGTTTCTGGACACTGAATTTGGCCAGCCCACTGGGGTCCCAGTGTGGCCAGAGTCAGCATTATCAGTACCCTGTCGATGGCTTCCTCAGAGCAGAGTGGGACAATGATAATTGTTTGGATCAGAAGACCATGAGCTTTTGGAGCTGAGCAGTTTGGGTTTCATCCCCCTTCGGCCACTTACTAGCTGAGTGACTGCAGGCCTGTTATAGTTGTCTCATCTATAAAACAGGAATCATATCCATCTTGGAGGGTTATGGAAGGGGGATTAGAAATCACATAGGGAAAACCTATGTGCTGGAACAGGTGCTGGAACAGATAGCATCTAAGAAATGATAGCTACTGTTATTCTTTCTGATTTTTTAAAAGTGTAGACATTGTTGTGTTTCATTAAATTGCACCCAGGAGAAACTTGAGAAGTGGAAGTGACCTGAGGTTTTTACTATTTTCTTTTCTTTTTTCTTCTCCTCTCGTCTCTTCTCTTTTTTTTTCTTTTTTCTTTCTTTCTTTCTCTCTCTTTCTTCTTTCTTTCTTTCTTTCTTTCTTTCTTTCTTTCTTTCTTTCATGATGAAAGTATACGAAGACAGCTTTAGATTTTCTTAAGTTATCTGGCTATTGAATGAGATAACTGGGAAAGAACTGAGGCTACCTGATTCCTCCTACCTGAGTCTTTAATCACTACCACCCTCTGCTACTGCCCGTGTGCTGGAGGGGTTCAGCCTGATGTGGGCAAAACCTGACACTAGAGATTGTCTGTCAGAACAGGGACATTCGTTTATTCATTTTCCAGTAGAAGCAGCTCCTCATCTCAGATCTCTCCCTTCAGATTTCTAGAATAAGAAATCTATTGTTCAGAGGCAAACACACAAAGCCCCTGCTGCAGCAGCCTGCTTACAGCCTCAGTGGTTTCTTGACTCAATTCTTCCAAGCTTCGCAGAAGGTCATTTGTTTAAAACAGAAACACACCCCAGTCTCTCTTTGTCCCATTTGTGTAAGTGGTCACTCTTCTAGGGAATGTAGGGCACATTTGATAGGACATATTACGTTAGCTTACATCACATTTGTTCTCTCCTGATAATTTAGAGATTGAAAGTTGCTTCTTAGAGACAAGAAAATATTCCTGGGTGTGGGGCTGAAGTTGGACTATTTGATGTGTCTGGTAGCAGGAATTTGACCGTGGTAATATTGTTACCATATGGATGAATGTGTAACTATTGAAAACTGGGATGAGAATTTCAGGGCGTTTTACTGGGACCACCAAGATGATGAATGACATATTTGATTCTAAGGTACTAAAGTGAAGAAGAGTTTCACATTTTAAATTGGAGTATCATGTCAAAATGAAAACCTTATTATAAATGAAAGTACATATCTCTATCTCTATTTATCTATCTGTCTATCTATCTATCTGTCTAGGAACAAAACCTCTTTAGCTCTGGGAAGGATCTACAGGACATCAACATAGTTAGAATGTTTCAGAATTATTTAAAAAAAAAAAAACAATGAATCAGCATAGCTGTCACCATCATTTATTCCTCTCTTCCTCTCTAATGTAGCAGTGTTCTTTTCCCCCTCGAAATGAAAACTGGTTGGCCCTGCCTTGAAATATTGAACTATCTGGGGGTTTTCAGGCCTTTTTGCTCATGATATTTATCACAGGGGCCAGCGATTGGTGAGCTGGACCCACCATACTCTGAGTAACTTTTTGTTTCAAACCCTGCTTTGTTTTAAGCTAGGTGTTGAATGCAGCATCAGAGGTAAGCAAGCAGACATTCAGAGGCAGATGTGGGCACATTCCCAAAAGTTCAGTGCCAAGGGCCTTGTGTTTCTTAACAGAGGTGACCTGGAAAGACTCCAAAAACAAGATGAAAAATACAAAGTTGAATTTAGTTAAGGGGAAGGAGAAAGGAAAGCATTGAAAGCTTGAATCCCGTTAACTTGAAAAGTTGAGTTCTGGCCTTTTAAAAGCTTCCTTCTAAAACAGACCTGTGTTAGTTTAATCTCTGGCCAATTGTAGATTTAAATTGAGCTTCTCACACATATTAATCTTTTTAGGAGTGAAAATGGCCATTGTTGCTAATAGGGAACTGATTTAGTAGTTTCTGTTCATAATGGACTTTTACTTACTTGGATGGTTAAAACAGAGACCACGGTTATTATTTTATTAATGGGTCCCTAGCCGAGCAGCCTGGGAGTGGAACACAGTGACTAGGGCCAGCACACGAAGTCCATCAGACCTGAACGCAACTCCCAGCACCGCCACTTGGGAACTTTGGGTGTAATATCACTAGCTAAACCTCACCACCGTCATCTATCAAATGGGAATGTTTTTGTGACATTTAAGGGAGCAAATGGATGTAAGGTATAATGCTTGCAATATAGTAAATAGATTCTGTATGTCATGGACACATGTCTTTAGAAAGATCTGGAAGTGCTATCAAGCCCAACTGCTTACTTTACATGAAAACACTGAGATAAAGTAGGATGCCCTCCCAGTATCATGGGGCCTGTAAGTTGCAGAGCCAAGGTAAGAATCCAGGTCTTTGTCTTCATACTGTTGAAGCCACTCTGTATAAATACATAAGAACACTTTAAATTAATTACTCTAAAATAATTATTTTATAGCTACAAAAAATACAATGTTATCACTGCATATATAACAGTTCTATACAATACTAACCATCTTATTTTGTTTGTTTTGAGAGAGAATATGAATGAGTGGGGGAGGGGCAGAGAGAGAGAGAGAGAGAGAGAGAGAGAGAGAGAGAGAAAATCATAAGCAGGCACCAGCACCCATCGTGGAGCTCGACAGAGGGCTCGATCCCACAACCACGAGCTCCTGACCTGAGATGAAATTAAGAGTTGGAAGCTTAACTGACTGAGCCACCCAGATGCCCCAATAAAATAATAATCTTACGAAGCATATCTTGTTTGCCATTCTACTAAATCCTTACATATATTATCTCATATAATCCTCATAATGACCTTGTGTGGTAAGTACTACTATAACACATGTCTTTCACAATTAAGGAAAGCCAAGGACTGAGTTTAAATAATTTGCCAAAGTCCTACATTTACCAGTGGCAGAGACAGAGTTTGAATGCAGGAGTCAACCCTCTTCACCACCACGTGGATTGCACTTCAATAATTGTCCTGAATAAATGAGAAACACATGGATAGTTATCGCCCTTGTCTCCATAGGCCACTTGAAACACAATAGATCACATCTCAAAGAACAGTAAACTTGGACAGCCACATCTTGTTCATCACAGTTGGTGGATTTATTTAAACGACTGCCCAGAGTATACGGGTAACTATAGCTTATATTCGTAAGGAAAACCATGACTTCAGGTGTCAGAAGCTCTGTATTCCAATCCTGTCTCTGTGTCTTTCTGGAAGGCTAAACTTGTGTCCGTACCCTTCCTGAGCTTCTGTTACCTAGTTTGTTAAATAAGAATGAGGATCCTCTAGGTATTATTGCCTGAATTTAATAAGGTGCAAATGCAGTTACTGGGTGTGTAGGAGGTCCCCAGATAACACCTCTGCCTTGGTGGAAAGTGCACATAGTGCAGATAACTATTTGATACATGTTTCTCGTTCTTTCTACCAGCTTTAGAAAATTACACGTCAATGGGGTGCCTGGGTGACTCAGTCAGTTAACTGTCTGACTTTGGCTCAGGTCATGAGCTCACAGTTTGTGGATTTGAGCCCTCCGTTGGGCTCTGAGCTGACAGCTCAGAGCCTGGAACCAGCTTTGGATTCTGTCTCCTTCTCTCTCTGCCCCTCCCATGCTCTCTCTCTGACTCACTCTCTCTCTCTCTCTCTCTCTCTCTCTCTCTCTCTCCCTCAAAAATAAATAAAAGTTAAAAAAGAAAGAAAATTACACCTCGCAACGTATTTACCCATCTTCTTCACGTTGGACTATATTAATGGTAAAATTCAGTTATTTCTGGGGCACAGGCCCTATTCACAGAACTGCAGATACACAGAACTGCAGCCACTCACTGAGCTGATGTGAGAAGTAGAATTACTGCCCAGAATCTCCTCGGTGCATTTGGCTTTCAGAGGAACGCTGCATCCAAATTTAGTCTGAGAGAAGCTTTCTCACTTTCTTGGAGCCTGGACTTCTGAAGACAAAAAAGTACAACGTGGGTGTTACCCTGCAGGAACCTGGGCCCCAGCACAACCAGAAATGGAAAATACCCCCAAAGAGTTGGAAGAGGGGGAAGCACATTTCGAAAAGAGTTTTAACTAGTGTGGCAAATGATCCGTCACACACACTCCTCTCCTAGTTTGTTTTGATCCATCCCCACCTGGTCCCCAGGTGTGTCAGAACCACAAAATGCCCTTCGTGCTGCTGCTGTGGACCAGACTTGTGCAGGGGAAGCCCGGCTGTGCACCTCGAACAATGGCTTTATTCTTTCAGGTGCCTGAAGAGAGAGGTCTGAGTGCAGCAGGAGCTCTGTTGTAAGCGGCAAGGAGAGAAGGGAGGCAAGAAGAATGAAAGAGAAGAAAGAAATGGTGTACTTTGGGGAATTCAGTTCCCCTGGAAAAAAATCAGAAAGGAGGAAGAAATCCCACTGGGAAAATGTGAAGCCAGCCCTTCCCTCTTAGCTCCCGAACCTGCACCCTGCACCTGAAAGAAATGTCAAGGTGAATTGGCTGCATATTGAAAAAGGAGAGGAGCAGAGAGAAAACTTTTGTCTTCGAAAACCCAAGGGTTGAAGTCTAAAAATACAAGACAGTTGCCAGAATGGAAAGTTGGGATTCCATCTTCCACATCTGGATTTGGAAGAATAAAGAAAGCTCTGGAGAGTTTGTTTTGGCATTAATTATCTCACATTGGAAACCATCATAACAAGATGGTAAATCCTGGAATTTCCACGTTTCCTTCACCTGAAGAGGGTATATGTGTTGCTTTGGCCAGACAGAGACCTCACATTATTAGAGACACGAGTGAATTGGAAAGAACAGTTTTCCACCTCATTCTTTTATGGAATTGGCAGGAAAATTTTACTAGTCTCAAGGCAAAATGTAGTCTGTGATATTCTCAAAATTTTCTATAAGGAGAAAGGTGGCGAGAACTTCATAGAATTTTGTCTGAGAAGAATTGGCAGAGCACCACACTATATATATATATATATATATACGTATACATATACATATATATATGTATACGTATATATATATATACGTATACATATATATATTCCATTTACATATATGGAATATGTATATTTATGTAAAATTATTTTTCTTATATGTGACTTTTAGCAATGGAGAAACAAATTGTATCTCATATCCATGTGACGGGGCTTGTTAGTCCATTTGTAAGCTCATTGCCTTGAAATAACTAAAATTGTAAAAAGACATTAAATAAAAAGCAGCCTGCCTAAACACAGATTTTCTGGTTTGAAACAAATGCCTTGCATGTAGATTAATAAGGTGACGCAAGACACTACATCATCTGGCAGAAGAAGATTTAAAGCAGGTCAGGTTCCTTGGGAGAAGAGAAAAATAACTTTCAAGATGAAAGACCCAAAAAAAAAAAATATGTGTGTGGTCCAAACCCTTTTTTTTTTTTTAACAATTTGCCAAAGGTGTTTAAACTGCATGGTGATAGTTTTCTTAAAGTTTTAATGATTGACTTGCGAGGCATGATTAGTCATATCTCCGACCATATGAGGAACGCATAAATAAGGACTTTTCTCTATTATTAGTGTTTGATTCTAAGAGTATTGGGAAATGTGATGAGAGGAAGTGCACTTAATAATGCCTGTTCTCAAGCAGGGGCATGGGGGTGTTGGCATGTAATAGCACATTATACTTTTAAAATATAATTATAAATACTTAGTTAAGTTTAGACCAAAAGAGGGGGGAAGTCTGACTAGAACAGGTCAGACCTCCCAGAAAGCTTAAACTTGACCTTCTTCCTTGTCTGCTTCTTCTAGTTCTAGACTTGCAATGGGTCTACTGGATAAGAATTACTTAACCTGTGGCTCCATCAAATCTTCTGAAAAGGACTATTTGCTATATTTATTGTCATTTAAAAACATGTGCAATATTCTTCCTGAACCATATTATTTGAAGCAGCCAATGTAGTATAAGGGTAACTTTGTCACAAGAAAATTAGATTTTTTAAAGAAAGAAATTTACATGTCTTTGGTATTTCTTTTGGTAGTTAGGGGCCAATTGTTCAATTATAAACACTGTACTTGAAGCTACTTTGAGAGCTGTGAGAAATAATAGATGGGATTTCTTGTCCTAGCACCAATATAACTGGTAGGATTTAACAACGTTCTTTTATTATTATTATGGTAAGAACACTTAACATAACCTCATAAGAAATTTTTAAGTGTATAATACAGTATTATTGACTAAAGGTACAATGTTGTATAGCAGAGCTCTGAAACATATACATGTTGCTTAACTGAAATCTTTATGCCCATTACTCCTCATTTCCCAATCTCCCAGCCCCTGTAAATCACCCTTCTACTCTTTGATTCTATGAATTTGGCCAATTTGGGAACTGCATATAAGGAGAATCATGCAATACTTGCTTTTCTGTAACTGGTTTATTTCATTTCTCATCATGTCCTCAAGTTTCATCCATGTTGTTTTATATTGCAGAATTTCTTTTTTTTTAAAGACTGAATAGCAAATATTTCAATTTAAGTATATGCCACATTTTCTTCATTCAGTCATCACTAGACATTTAGGTTGTTTACTTGTCTTGGCTATTGTGAATAGTACTACAGTAAATATGGGAAGCGTTAATGTCTCTTTAAGATCTTGATTTCAATTCTTTTGGGTAAATACCCAGAAGTGGGATTGTTGGACCTTATGGCAGTTTTTTGTTTTTTTTTTTGAGAAACATTTATTCTGTTTTCCATAGTAGTTGTGCCATTTTCCATTCCCACCAATAATGTACAAGTGTTCAAATTTCCCAACATCCTTGTCAACGACTTGACTTTTTAATAGCCATCCTGACAGGTGTGAGGTGATTTCTCATTGTGGTTTCAATTTGCATTTCTTTTTTTAAAAAAAATGTTTATTTATTTATTTCGAGAGAGAGGTAGAGAGCATGAGCATGAGCAAGGGAGGGGCAGAGAGAGAGAGAGAGAGAGAGAGAATTCCAAGCAGGCTCCATGCTGCCAGCTCAGAGCCTGATGCGAGGCTTGATCCCAATAACCATGAGATCATGACCTGAGCTGAAATCAAGACTCAGACGCTTAACCAACTGAGCCACCCAGGTGCCCCTCAATTTTCATTTCTGATGATTAGTGACCATGAGCACTTTTTCATATACTTTTTAGCCATTTGTATGTCTTGTTTGAAGAAATGTCTATTGTTGCCAATTTTTAAATCAGGTTTTTAGTTTTTTGTTATTGAGTTGTAGGAATTCCTTATGTATTTTGGAGATAAAAATACATTTTGTAAAATATTATAAAATAAAATATTTACTGAATATTAATCCTTATCCGATATATGGTTTACAAATATTTCACCATTCCATAAGTTGTCCTCACACCCTGCTGATTGTTTCCCAGGCTGTTCAGAAGCTTTTTAGTTCGATGTGGTCCCACTTGTCTATTTTTGCTTTCATTGTATGTGCCTTTGTTAATATATCTATGAAATCATTGCCAAGACCAATGTCATGAAGTTTTCCCTCTATGTTATCTTCTAGAAGTTTTACAGTTTTAGGTCTTATGTTTTAGGGGTTTAATCCATTTTGAGTTGATTTTTGCACATGGTGTAAGAAAGGAGTCTGATTTCATTCTTTTGCATATAGCTATCCAGTTTTCCCAGAACCATTTGTTAAAGAAACTAACCTTATAAATAATAATTTTTAATGCAAGGGGATTAAACTCCCCTATCAAAAGCCATAGAGAGGCTGAAAAAAAGTCAAGACCCAATGAACTTTTTCTCTTTAATTCAAGTTCACAAATATATAAAATATGGTTGGGGTGCCTGGATGGCTCAGTCGGTTAAGCATCCAACTCTTGATTTCAGCTCTGGTCATAATTCCACAGTTGGCGACTTTGAGCCCCACATCAGGCTCTGCTCTGGCAATGTGGAGCCTGCTTGGGGTTCTCTCTCTGCCCTTTCCGCACCCTCTCTCTCTTTGTCTCTCAAAATAAATAAGGAAACTTATGAGATTTGTCGTCTATTCTGATTTTAAAATACAGTTCTATCCTCTATAATGCTATCTTTATTGCATCTTTGGATAGAGAAACAAAGAGCATACTATAGAGATTGATGCCAACAGCTATCTCTTTCAATCTTGTAAAAAGTGTTTGGAAGAAGAGATGCACATTGAACTTTACGAGACTGCAGATTTTACTAATCATGTGGGAGAAATGGTTCAAAAGGTAAATAGATAAAGATTTTGAAATGACTTATAAGTACTTATAAAGACAATGTTCTATTTCTTCCTTCTGTCTAAATCACAGATCCATATCCAGAGAACATGTGCCAAGTCAGGTGATTCCTCATCCATACTTCCTTTAACCTACTATTGTTCTGGTTACATGTATATTAATTACTCTTACAGGGTCTGCCTGCCCTCTGGAGTGCCAATTTTTTCAGGTTAGGGATTATGTTTAAATTTTCTTTATATACCAATACTCAAGATAATTTCATGTGTTCATGTCCCTTTGTCTTTGTACTTTGTTAATGTATTATTGTATTGCCAGCCATACCTAAAAAAATGTACTATTCTATATGAAGCAGTTTCAATGTATTCCCAATTGGAAACCATCAAAAGTTATTTTATTGTTGATTAGTAGTAAATACACAGGATACAAAAAATAAAAGTTACAAAAGGATACACAGGAAAAAAAATACCCCATCCCCTGGTCACTTAACTTCCCTAGCAATCTGCAACCTCTGCTGAATATCTTATTTCTTATGAATATTTCTCAGAGATATTTCATTTGCATACAAACAAATACATATATTTGGTTGGCTGAGACCAAGTCCACCATAGGCCCTTAATGCCATGAGAAATAAAATACAGCAGGCAGAAATTCTTTATATGGTAGTGGCACAGACCCTTGAGTATGAGGGTGATGTATCTCCCAGGCACTCACAGAAAAACATGTCCTCCATTCTGGGTACCTCTGACATAGTGATAGCCCATTTCATATGGCCACCCTTGACCACAGAATATCACACATGCCCATGTAAGGGAACAAGGAGTCACCAAGGAACTCAATTCCTTTATATCCTTCCCTCATGTACATTTGTAGTGCTTCCTTATCACCGAGGTGAAAATAGCATTAGTAGTAAAGTGGTTAATACTTACATAACACTTGCTATGTACCGGACAGGATTCTAAGTATTTAGTTTATAAGACATTCGAACTAAAGTAAAAATCAAACTTAAACCTGGACTCAAGTACTCTTTCTCTTTAGTTACCAAAGCTGGAGCAGACCTGAATGCCTAACATAGCTTTCTATGAGGAATTTACCCCCAAGTAAACATGATTGATAGTTTTACACAAGTTTTTGGTAAGTTCATGGACATCCATAATTGTTTACTGAGGATAGGGGGATGTGTCTTGGCTCAGTCTACCAAATTAGGTTAGGATGAAAATGGGCAAGCATGTCATCTTAAAGCTGGCATGTAGCCGATTTGGGTTCAAATATTTCATGGGTTGGGGTTAGGGGAGAGGGAAAAATGGGTGATGGGCATCAAGGAGGGCACTTGGGATGAACACTGGGTGTTGTGTGTAAGCAATGAATCATGGGAATCTACCCCCAAAACCAAGTGTACACTGTATACAATGTATGTTACCCAACTTCACAATAAATTATATAAGAAAATAAATATAAAATTTCACATTATTAAATGAAAAAACAAACAAATATTTCACGGGTTAAATTTAGCTAGTAAGGATGCCTATAAAATTCTACATTTCTCCACCAGGGGGCAATGGAGAGTCATAGTAATAGCTTCTATTTTCACAGGTTACAGGCATAAACTCAGTGGTTACCATCTTTGTGTGTGTGTGTGTGTGTGTGTGTGTGTGTGTAATAGTCAATATCCTTGTCTCCCAAAATAAGAATAGCCTTATTATTTGTCCGTATTATAAAACTAATATATGTCTATTGCAGAAAAACTTAGAAGATGCAGTCAAATATAAATATTGAAAAACAGTCATAATCTAACCTCACAAGGATGTTTGGTGTATATACTTCCAGACTTTTCTATACATGTATATACCTATAAATATTGTTTTTCTTCTTTTGCTAAAATAGGATCATATTCTACATACTTTTCCTTCCATAATACATCATGTATATCTGTTCTATGGACATAAATATACACATTACGTTTTAAAATAGTTGTATCATATTCCCTTGTATGGATATACCATAATTTAATCATCTACTGATATATTTTAGATATAAATGTCTTGATAAGATGAATAAATATTAGTACACACATCTTTCTCTGTATCTCTGGTTAAGACGTTAGGTCCTTCAACAACTAGGTTGTTAGGTCCTACAACCACATATTCTATAAGTAAATTTATATCTTCATATGGAGGGATAGTTAAGGAATTTTGATGCTATGTTAAATGATCATTTCTTTTTATTTTAAATGAGAATCCATTCCTGCTGACACAGTGAGATTACTGATGTGATATTCAAGATTTCATTATGCCTCCATTTTTGAAGAGATGCGAGCACAAAGAGGAGGCAATACACATGTGGAAGGTGAAGGTGGTGTGTATCTAATTGAATATGAATTACATACAGATATTTAGAGCAGGAAAAGAGACAAAACGCTTTGATATTGCTCCGATCTCCATGCTGGACTCCACAGAGCTCCAGGAAGACCAGGTTTGGAAATGCCTGGTTTGGAGGCCAGGCCTTGAAGACCCTTATTGATGAAGTCCTTCAATCCTGCTTTTTTCACCTCTTTGGCACTGCTTTCCTTTTTGTGAGATGGTAGAACTTTGCCAACCTTTTCGGGCAGTGTCAAAAGAAAATGAACCAAACACATTGTTTAAAGATCCTTGAACGTCTAGAAGCAATGTTTTAATGATAGAAAGGTGTAATGTAAAGTGTATGTATATAAATATATATTTTAAATTTTTATAAAAATCCTAAAATAGGTTAACCACATGACCTACCATGTCTTAATATGTATATGGAAGAGTACCAGTAGAACATTAAGCTGGCTCCAGAATTAGAGATGGTACCTGCAAGCATCTTGGTTGTCATTACATAGCAAGAGAGATCACTAAAATTATAAACCCCTTTTCAAATATTAATGACAGTATGTTTCCAAAGCTATTTTGATATATTGTTAGAGTTAGGGAAGGACGCTGATAAGAAATACAGTACCCCAAACTGCATGTTCCTTTAGACCAGTCTATGAATACTCCCACCAAAAGGCATGTGTTCCTGAACTTATTCAATAAATCTTTGAGTTTCTGCTGTCAGTTCAC
The DNA here is from genome assembly GCF_023721935.1 of Panthera uncia. Classification (NCBI taxonomy): domain Eukaryota; kingdom Metazoa; phylum Chordata; class Mammalia; order Carnivora; family Felidae; genus Panthera; species Panthera uncia. Next base: position 42,172,526 of record NC_064807.1, read on the forward strand.
CTTGTAGCACCAGGCTTTAAAAAGGTTGTTTGGATTAAGCTGAATTTTTTGTTTTAATTTACTTAACTATGCTAAGTAATGATTCCTACTTTAAAAATTCTGTTATCTCTACCCTAAATTTTTTTGCATCTACTCAGTGCAGAGTTCCCCTTACCAAAAAACTTCTGCACTTCATTTTGCACTGCTCTCCAGAAGGTGTTAAAATGAATCAATAAAGTTGACACATATCAGGACTAGGCTGTAGGGAATAAGCTCCATCATCAGAAGGATAAGGTAGCAAGAGGGTATCTAAGCGAATGAAGAATTTAGTACAAAGCTACTAATTGGCCTCACAGAGAAAGAAAGATCTGTGGTCCATTAATTCATGTTCCAGAAAACATAAAATTTTCACATACTGTACATGTTGCAGACATCTGTGCTGAGATCTACTCTGAGTTTAAAAATCTATCACTCCCAGCACAACTCACCCTAGTGATTCCTACATCAATTTTTTGGTAATGTTTGCATGTAGGTCTTTGAATACATATTAAACAAAATTATCCAAGCTGAGAGAACTTAAATTTGTCGTTGACCCCATCTCTCAAGCCTACATACATATCAACCTTATCAGGACATTTTCACTCTTATTTGCTAAAAGTTCCTAGGTGTCTGAAATGTGTGAGGGAATGTTTTTTAATAGAAAAGGCTAGAGAATATATGCCTTAATCAAAAACCTCCTTTGGAGGCTTTTAACTGAATAGGGCCACCCAGAGTTGTTTTTTTTTTTTTTTCCAATTAATTCAGAAGAACCCTGTTGAAAAAATGAAAGTTTTGATTAAGAACTTTAATTAAAAATATTCTGATATTACCAACAATTGGTAATCCCTTTGGTAGAAGCATTATTAACATTCCATTTTACTTCAACAGAAAATTGAAGAAAAAAAAAAAAAAAAAAGGACTGCGTTCCCATGGCTCATAGCTTCCCAGAGGGCGAGGAGTTCTAGATCAGTGTTTTATTAACCAGAGAATGCTTCAAATGTTTCTTAGAGTTCTTTGGGGGAAATTTTGTAACCAGAGATTAGCTTTAAGTGTTCCTGTGACATTGTTGGATTTTTTCACTATTTCAAGTTTCCATAAAGATAACATTTCAGAATCTGAATCTAATTCCTTTCTTCATCTGAATTTTATTCCTTAGTTATGTATTTGTTCCTAAGTGTAGCCAAATATAATGCCAAACGCTCAGTAGTCTAAGTATTGCCAGCTACAAGATAGGATATGTATTTTGTTTGTTTTTCCATAACCTAGAATAACAAAACATGAAAATTAAGAGTTGTCATTACAATCTTGCAACCTTCATCTCTAAAGTTAATATTCTAGTAAAATAATACTGCTGTCATTTAGATACTAAACCATCCCTACAGCACATCCCCTTCCCTCACAACAGATTAGACTCCAAAAGAGAGTATGTTTTACTTCCTTGTTCCTCAGTCTAAAGCTCCCTCTCACCCTGTTTTCCAAGGAAGCTATACTGAATAGTGAATGAGAGCATTAGGCTTTGGACTAAATGGACCTAAACAGTTCAAATCTCGGCCCTTCCATTTACTGAACATATGACATTGGTCATATGACCTTGGTTAAATCAGTTCATCAGTTTTCTCATCTATAGAGTGAGAATACCAAGAACACAGTTAGGGAAATGTATAGGTATATTACAGTGCCTGGCATAAGAAACACTGAATGAATGCTAGTTAACCTCAGAACTGTTTTCCCCACATATTGAATACAATATAGAAGAAATGATAGTTGAGTTCACTGGCTTTTCTGTTCCTTGTTCCCTCCATGAGATAATTAGGGTGCTTAAGAACTTTTTTCTTTTTTTGGCAATTTTTATAGAGATTAAATTCACAAAACAAAAAACTCACCATCTTAAATTGTAAAATTCAGTGGTTTTTATATATTCGCAATGTTGCATAACCATCACCACTAACTAATTCCAGAACATTTTCATTATCCCAAAAAGAAACCCCAGAACCATTTAGCAATTCCTCCCCTCCCCCAAACCCATGGCAACCAGTAATCTACTTTCTGTGTCTGTGGGTTTGCCTATTTTAGACATGTCATGTAAATGGAATCAGACAATATGTAGCTTTTTCTATCTGGCTTTTTTCATTTAGTGTAATAATTTTAAGTATCATGATAGCGTGTATCAGTACTTTATTCTTTTTGATGCCTGAATAATATTCCCATGTATGCATACACCACACTTTTCCAATCATCATTTGGTGAACATTTGAGTTGTTTTGTTTCCATGTCTTTACCTATTATGAATAATGCGGCCATGAGCATTAATGCACAAGTTTTGTGTGAAACATGTTTTAAATTGGGACCATTTAACAATGTTTCCCAGTATCATAGGCTGGGTAGTAGAGATTATTGTAATTATCTAAAACAGACATTCAACATCACAGGGATGTATTAAATTTCTGAGAATAAGAAAGTTTGATCCTTTCTCCCATTTTAGAGTATTATCACAAGCAGATATGTGGTCATGCTGTTAATCAATGAACTATGGTTGATTTCAACTCAATCATGATTCCATTTTTTTAAATAATTATATACAATTATATATCATCCATACAAACACATATACAAGTGCCCACTGAACTGTAGTGACTAGTACAAATTAAGGCTCATCCTGAGGTGAGATGTTAAGGAGTTTTGTATGTTAGGACCCTTTCTTCCATCTGGGCCTTTCTGATTCCTTCATCCCTCATCTTTTCTATTCCTGTGCACCCAAAATCAGATGCTGTTCTAAGAATGTTTGGCTTCCCATATCTTTAATGAAGTTGTGTGATTAAATCATTCGCTGCTGTCGTATGACTCAACATGCTTTTTTTTTCCACCAGAGATAGAACAAAGAATAAGGACAATGCCTAACACAGAAGATAGTTCCAATGATGACATTTTACTTCCAGGAACATACTTGAATCAGGGCCTTTGCTTACTGTTCACAGCTCTTCAGTAGTGAGGTAACCGTATATATGGTTTTCTTATGCACCAAAATTATGCCAAAATTGTGTTTTTAGGTCTTTTCCATCTTTTCTGTATCTTTAGCACTTTTGATCATGTATGATACAGATTAAGCACAACGTATACTATTTGTAACCTTTCTGAGAGGGATCTTCATTAAAGTTGTTGGCATTATACCAAAAGTTCCCACCTAGCAGGGTTAATATTCTTCACTTAATATTCTTCTCTCTCTCTCTCTCTCTCTCTCTCTCTCTCTCTCTCACACACACACACACACGCGCGCGCGCGCGCACACACACACACCCTGCCACCCTGCATTCACACCTGGGCTCAAGCCTTGTGGTGTAACATTGAAAAAGTTAATTCAATGCCTGTTTCCTCAGCTCTAAAGCCCTCATCATAATAATATAAATCCTCCGGATTTATTGTGAGGGTTAGAGATTCAAGCATCAAGCAAAGTTTCTAGCACTTTATTAGTGCTCAATAAATAGTAACTTCCATTATTACTGTTACTTTCAGGGAGGGAAAGCCAGAATTTGGTTTCCTAGGCCCTCCCTGTCAATGGATGGCTCATGTGTCTGCTGCAGCTTGCATAGATATACTCTGTTCTCCCCATCTCCAAAGCAGCTGCCCTTGTCTGCTCATTTTCCTCCATAGCCTTAGCTCTAGACTGAACTGAGTTGAATTTAAAGGAGAGTTGAAACAACAGTAATGGATGATCTAGGAGCTACTCAAAAACACAAGGATCCAATTTCAGAAGTCCTGTCATAGTTTCTAAGTACTGAGCTGTAGGAAGTCAGATACTGGCGCTCCAGTTTAGTTCTGCCATTTCTTCGATGGAAGAGTCTGAGCAGGATTCTTAAACTCACTGATGTTCAGTTCCCTCTTCTATAAGGTGAAACTGATGGCATTGGCACTAACTACTTCATTGGGAATACATAGGTAAGACATTCTATATTAATGATGACCAAGGGAGACAACTAGAAAATAGTGGAAAGATTTTAATTATTCCAGTGACTGGGGAGAGGGCACTCTTGGCAAATTTAAGGTGTAGCAACAGAGACACTCAACACCCGGCAATATGGGACAGCCCCTTACAACAGAAAACTGTCTTATCTAAAATGCCAATAGTAGGGGCGCCTGGGTGGCTCAGTCGGTTAAGCGGCCGACTTCGGCTCAGGTCATGATCTCGCGGTCCGTGAGCCCGAGCCCCGCGTCGGGCTCTGTGCTGACAGCTCAGAGCCTGGAGCCTGTTTCAGATTCTGTGTCTCCCTCTCTCTGACCCTCCCCTGTTCATGCTCTGTCTCAAAAATAAATAAACGTAAAAAAAAATTTAAAAAAAATAAAGTAAAATGCCAATAGCGTTGCTGTTGAGAAACAGTGCACCTTATAAATGTGTTTTGGAAAATCTAGTATCGAGCACGAAAAAGTCACACTAATGCCGACTGATAAATAAGTGGATTTGAGTGGCAGGTGACAGTTTTCCCTTCCTGTGTTCTGTGACTATCAAATCTTGGGCATAATCCTAAACTTTGCATTTTCCCTCGGAAAAACGGAGAGGAAAATATCTGGTTTTTTTAGTGTCCCATATTCTACTTTCTGTGCCACCAGATAAATGAGTAAATTTGAATCTGAGTAAATCTTAGGAGTTAATTACTGCTAAGGAACTTATCTCAGAAAAATACTAATTGGAGTCATAAAATGAGGCTTCTTAAATGTGTTTTGAGTTTCATAAAATACAAGATGGTATTGTTTTTTGCCTGAATTTGGGTGCCTACTCACATCATACTCTTGACAGGTTTACGTCTTACGGCAGTATGTGAATGGCATGAGAAAAAACAAAATCATCTGTAATGTATCTAGAGTTATTTTCCAATATGTGTTTTTCTATTTTAAAGAATATTAAAGTCACATTGTAGAAAATTTGGAAAATAGAGAAAAGAGCAGAAAAATCATCTGTAATCATTCTACTCCCAAAATAACCACTATTAAAATGTTGGTATATTTTCTTTTAATGTTTTCTTACTTGATATTTTCTCAACTTTTCAGTAAGAAGTTTTTTTTCACTGAATGTTACATCTAATATTTACACGACTCCTTTTGAAATTTGAAGTTAGTTTTTGACAAATGTCTGTGGCTGTAGGCTTTGGGGTGGGGATATTGTAGATTCTTCCATTTGAGTGACTTTGAACTTAACGATGTGTTGCTCCTTGAAGCAAAAAATAAGGGAAATTTAATTCTGCAGCATCTAGAGTTGTTTGTGTTTCACTCCAAAGCCACTTCTTTTTTCCAATTTTAAATCCCCTAGAGTATTTCAAGGAGTGTAACTCTGAAACGCAACATCAAGCTAATTTAGTTTTCGTGCAGAGAAAGATTCTAGTGCTGGATTTAGATACTTTTGTGAGCAAATAAAAGCTCCAGAGACTTTGTAGTTTGGTGAATAAAGGATTGGCCTCCAACCAAACCCAACTAGATGATTTTGGTGGTCTCAGCTGCATTTCCAGCAAGTTTTAGCCTGCATTACAAATTCATTATGCACAATTATGTGCAATTTGGCACAATTTCCTATCCCTGCTTAGGAGAGGCCCTCTGTTTGGGGCTGACCAGGAGAATAAAATACTTGTGCCTAGAGGAGCAGTTCTCTTTGGTCAAGGTTGTGTTACATATAGACAGAGATGAAGAACAAGTATCATCCAACACAAAGAATCTAGGAATAAGGGGATATTGTTGGTCATCTGTACTTACCATTTGAAATTCCTTATCCTAAGAGTCTTTATTCAAACAGAAAATGTTGATCATTCCAACCCTGATGGGCACTGATTCTCTCCAAGCTATAATTGGCACATAAGAGTTAAGATTCATGAAATTTTTCTACTCCCCTAACACCGGAACACGGGGAAGGATGCAAAATCAGTTTAGAAGCTAGTTGGGAAAAGAGTTCACAGATTTGATGAGGTGCCTAATAAGTTGGAACAGATAGATTATGAATCTCTAGAAATCTCAAATATTTTTAGTATTGCAGTAATGCACAATAATTGTTTGATTGAACATAGGCCAACTCAGGAAATGAAACTTCAAGCAATTAACTTTTCTTTCCATAGAAAAAGAAGTCCACTTCTCTTACATTCCATATATTCAACTTGGATTTGTTTTAATTATTTGGAGAGAAGTATGCTGAATAGCAAAATGTTTCTTGCTTTGTATTCTCATTCTTAAGGAGTTGGCATTTTACTGGCAAGTTCACTATGTGTAAGAGTAAATAATTAGACTTCTAAACAAATCATCATAATCTACAATCAGAGATTGGGCTGTGAGAGTCCATCATTACTTAGTTCTGGGAGGCAAGGTAGAGCCAGCCTGTGAGTTGTGCTATTGATAAATAAATTGATATTTCCTTCTCTGAATGAATCCTGCATCAGTGGCTAAATTAACCAAATTCCTGGGCCTAGTGTTTGTTGGTAGTTGGCCATAACCTTAAATAGCCCTCTTGTTATTGCATTATCAGTAATTAAAACTTAAATATATGAAACCCAACAAAGTATTGATTAACATGAGAAAATAAATACAGCCATGTAGCCAGAGGAAAATAACCCAAAGAAGCATGATGTTGATATTTCAACTTTTACTCTACAAAACTCTAGAATGCATATTAAACGCGGTGTCTCAATGTAAGACTCAAGCTAGCTAGGGGTGCATAGGTTGATAACAGAATTTCCTCTCTAGCCTCACACCTGAAAGTGTTATTGGAGACAAAGCAACTAATGATGGGAATATCCAAAGGCAGTTGGCTGAGTGGGAGCTCTAGCCATCTTTCCCAGGAAAGTCAGCACCCTTCCTGTCTCAATGAGGTGTTGACTGAGGAACAGACACCACTCCCACCAGCTCACTCGTCAGGCATCCTGCCACAAATTGTTGGCAATAGCTACTATGTTTCTTCTGAGGTCTCTCCTAAGTAAACGATCATAAAACGCAGTTGTGCAAGCAATCCAACTTCTTATTAGCCTGTTATAAGCTGACCAACACATACAGGAATTAATTAATTCTTTGGGAGACAGCATAGAAAGAACCTAGTCTTAGAAATCAAATTGACATTCAGTTTTGATTTGCCTCTTTCAGACTGTGTGATTTAAAATGAAATTACCTAAGTTTTGTGGTTTAGTTTATTTATTTGTAAAATAAGAATAGATAATTCCTCATGTTTAGTAAGGAATGCTTATGAACTTGGCACACAGCTGCAGTTATCATACATGATCTTTAAAATCTTGCTATGATACTTGTGGTGAATCTGTGTGATAGGTAAGGCAAATCATAACAAAGTCATTCTGATTAACGCTTGCGGAAGGAGAAAATCAGGGCTGACGGTCCCTCCTTTCTAACATGTTACACCTCCAAGTAATACCTAGCTCCATTGTTCAAGGACAAATGAGAAAGGAAAATTAAAGAAGGAATAAGTGAAGAAATGTAAAAGACAAAGGAGTACAGAGACGTTCTCTGGAAGCTACAGACAGAGGAGAAACAGAATTAAAACCACTGAAAATAGAATTGTAGTTTCTAGCAACACAGTGGTCTAGACATCCTAGATGCAGAACACTCAAAGATACTCAGGTATTAAAATCATGTTTTTTAAAGTATATTTGAGCTGGAATGTAAAGACATTCTTAGAGGCTAAAACTGAAGAGAAAGTGTGAATCCAGAGAGGAAAGCATGGGTTGGAGCCATCTGCCAAGTCCTAAGGGTCATATATTTACTGGAACAAAAGACCATGCCTAAGAGCCAGACAAGAGCAGGAGTTGGGAGTAGAGACTCTGACACAAATCCAGGAAACCCCCAGCCACCCAAATGACAGTAGCTTCAGTACAAAAAGTCACTTGGCAGAGGGATACATTAATTCTTCTTGTCTTTACATTGACTCTGAATAAAATGGGGGGAGAGAATTATTTCTACTGTGAGAGAGAGAAATGTCTACTCACAAACACAAGCATGGCATCCCAAATAAGGCTCAGGTAACAATTTGGGTTAAGGTGGGTCCTTGCAAATAACGCCCCAGGAGTGGAAACAAACCTAAACTCTCTCAAACAATAAGGTTTAATCTCTAACCTCAAAGAATTCCCAGAGAGACTATTCTAAGGAATATGAGTTTACAGTCAAAACTCACTAAACTCTGATATGATTTCATGAAGTTTAATAAGTAAAAACAATAAACTATGTAAACAGACCCTCAAAGCCTACAGAGATTGGAATTATCAGATATAGAATAACATGTCCATATTCCATGACCCAGATATACTCTAGATTGGCACTGGCATGTGTCTCCAGGATATATGCAAAAGAATATTAATAGCAGCAATTTTGTTAATATCTCCAAACTGGAATCAACCTATCTTTTCCATCAACAATAGACTAAATAAGTGAAGTGTGATATATGTCTTCAATGAAATACTTAGAGCTCCTAAAAATTAATGAATTATAGTTATGCTTGTCAACATGCAACCAACAGTGTGGCAAAAAAAGAAGTCATAGAAAACTGTATCAAGTGTGTTTTTATTAATATAAACTTCGAAAACAGAAGATTATTTAGGAATGCATTCAGACGTATATTTATAAAATGGATTAACACAAAATGCAGTATAGTGGAAGAAAATCTTGGATAAGCCTGTAAACCTGAGTGGAGGGACAGAGGTGTTCAATTTTTAAACTGTATTCAAATCATATATGCACATTCTATATATTCTTTGGATGCATGGCAATTTTATAATAAGCAAATGCAAATAGCAATTAGAAGAAAGAGGGAAGAGAAACAAAATTTAGGCTGAATTAGAGGAAGAATTTGAGAGTCTTAAAGTGGAAAATGAAAATGAGAGGAGATTTAGAGTATTGCTATGCATTTTGAGTGTAAGTTCCCTTTGGCATTTTCTTTTTCTTTTTTTAATGTTTATATATTTTGAAAGACAGAGACAGAGCTGGGGAGGGGCAGAGAGAGAGAGACAGAGACAGAGACAGAGACAGAATCTGAAGCAGGCTCTAGGCTCCAAGTTGTCAAAGCAGAGCTGGACACAGTGTTCAAACTCACAAACCACGAGATCATGACCTGAGCCGAAGTTGGACGCTTAACTGACTGAGCCACCCAGACGCCCCTCTCTTTGGCATTTTCTTAAAAGATAGTAATAATGATGTAATCTACTTTTTACTTAATTTTGGATGCCAGGGTGAAGTTTCTTTTAGTGCAACCAATCAGTAATAAGACAGTTCAAAATTATATGGATTATATGGATCTTTTGTTGTCTTTGCTTTTCATGGTAGAAAAAAATTGAACCTCCATCAGCTTCTTATATATACAGGACTGAAGTCATCACTGTGCTCCCCCATTTCATCATGTTCCTTTTTAAAATCCATTTGTGTTGTCTTTCCTTGTTAGTCCTATGTACTAAATCTCACTTATATGTACATTCTGAGATCATCATGTACTATTTCCTCATTCTCGAGACATGCATATTTTTCATACTATAACTTCAGGAAGTTGGTGGCATTGCATAATTAACATAATTAAAATTAATTGTAATATACTACTTTCTCCTCCAAAAAACCCTCCAGAAAACGTGTGATTAAATTGGTGTGTCTTTAACCATTTAGAGCGGAAAAGATATGAAAATCAATAATTAACTCTGTTCCTTTTGTCTGATTCAAGTGTAGACAAATACATTTCCCCTTTCCTAGATTTGTTGAGTATTAATATGCTAACATTTCCTCTTATAAGCAGTCCTTGTTTTTTGGCATTTTCCTCTTTAACCCTCTGTTTATTCTACTCAGAAAATCCGAATCTGTTCACCTACTGATGCAATGTGCTCATTTAAAGGTTTCTACCAATGTCCGAACTGACAAAGGCAACAAAAAAAAAGGGGGGGGGTGGTATACTAGTAGAGTTATAAACATATGAATATAGGATTTTGTTTAAAAGAGACAGATCTGGGGTGGGGTGCCTGGGTGGCTCAGTCTGTTAAGCATCTGACTCTTGATTTTGGCTCAGGTCATGATCTCATATTCATGGGATTGAATCCTATGTTGGGCTCCATGCTGAACGTGGAGCCTGTTTGAGATTCTCTCTCTCCTTCTCTCTCTACCCCTCCCCTTCTCATGTGCTCATTCCTTCTAAATAAATAAATAAATAAATAAACAAACAAACAAACATTAAAAAAATAAAAGAGAGATCTAATATATAGTCTCCAGGAAGGCATGAAGTTCAAGCTTATTCATTTATAATGAACCATAATGATTTAGTTACTGGAATGAGAGTATTTTTGGAAAAGTGAATCTTTCAGATAATAGAAGGTGTGACTTTTTTCAGAGAAATAACATTTCATAATGGAAAGAAATGGAACTTGCCATGAAAAAAACTACCTGGATTGAACCTGTAGGGTTATCATTTACTCGCCCTGAAATTCTGGGAAAGCTGTAGTATCTGAATCTGTTTCTAAAATCTAATAATAAACATTATTGTAAAACATTAATAATTTGATGAACAGCTACAGTGTAGCAGCCACTGTTGTTCTGTGCACTTTTTATATAATAACTCTTCATCCTCAAAATAACCCTACCAGTTAGGTACAGTTATTAGCCCCAGTTTGAACAGAAGCAGAAACTGAGGCACAAAGAGAGTACATAACTTTCATAGACACAGAGTTGCACATTTAGTGTCAAAGCCATATGTTGAATCCAGGCATTGGATGGATGAATGGGTGGATGAATGGATGGGTGGGCAGACAAGTGGGCATAGATATGAACACGATGCATAAAATATATTGCATGCATTTCTGCCTCATAGATATAAAACATCAGTTAATTTTTCATTGACAGGACTATCACCATGACCATTCTACTTACACAATGTTAGATCACAGTGATGCCGTCAGGGGTAGTAAAATGAGGACCTCCTGGCTGGTTCCATGCTTTCTGCTGTGGTATTGAAGTATATGTCATAGCAAAGGGAAAGACGTGTGGAACTCATATCTGTTGCACAAGAACAACATATCTGGCAGTGGCACCATTTTTGTCCATTTTTTATTTAGGCAGATTTTATCATCACCATTTTATACAAAAGGAAATTGAAACCCACAAAGGCTCAGAGATTTGCCCGGTGTCTCACAACTCTTAAGGGGGCAGAGGCAGGATTGGCTGCAGTACAGAATTGGCTGCCTTCCAAGGTTTTTGTACTCTTTATGCCCACCTATGTGCTGCCTTCTGTGGTTGGTCAGGCCTGTGGATACAGTGAGAAATCCTGGATGACAAATGTGTTTGATTCAATTAAAGATCCGTGTATAAGCCTGTGCTGTGATCATTTCAGCAACAGATATCATAAAATTTAGTACAGATATAATAAACTGTAAACATTGAGTAGGATAAAAAAAAATTACCAATGAGACCTTAGGATATTACTATTTGGTCTAAGATTTTGCAGGGAAAGCACAAAGCAATACTTCACTAATGGCTCAAACTGATAGGTATTCTTTGTACATTGCCTAGCTTTGTTTATACTCCAAGCAAAAAATCCCACTTTGGAGTTACTGGTCTTCAGTTGGAATGACAATGAAAGGATTGGGAACTGTAATGTTATAGAACAATTCAGAGACTGATCAATTAACAACCGTGTTTATATAGAAAAGGAATTTGCTTAATTTAGTATTTTTTTAAGGGAGAGTTCACATTTTAGGAAAAATTCATATTTTGTTCACTAGGTAAGTAAGTTTGGGCTCTTGAATCAGACTGCAATGGTTTTAACTCTAGACTCTATCACTTACTGCTCTTGAGATCTTGAGCAAGGTAACTAACTATACTTTTTCATCTGTAAAATGAATATAGTAGTGGTATCTATTGCCATAGGATTGTTGTATTAAATGATGCAGGTCATATAAAGCAATTAGCATGGTGCCTTAAACATGCTAAGGGCTCAACAAATAAAAGCAGTTCATATTCATATTGATAAGGCTAATGACAGAAACTACAATCATCATCATTTTTTTTTTTTTTTTGGGACAGAGAGAGACAGAGCATGAACGGGGGAGGGGCAGAGAGAGAGGGAGACACAGAATCGGAAACAGGCTCCAGGCTCCGAGCCATCAGCCCAGAGCCTGACGCGGGGCTCGAACTCACGGACCGCAAGATCGTGACCTGGCTGAAGGACGCTTAACCGACTGCGCCACCCAGGCGCCCCATTCATCATCATTTTATTTATCATTACTACATATATAAGTGATAGTTCCCTCTCATGGGTTTTGTGTGTATGTATTTCCTACATAAAATGTGTTTATAGAATATCTTTATTTTAAAGAAAGTACATTTTCACATTGAATTCAGCAATGTCAGTATGATGTAGGTACAGTAATTGGATGTAGATGGAGACAAAGGATACTGTTCTTGCCTTTTTGGATATTGCTCTTGCTTTTATTTTTTTAAGGTGGATAAATTGAAGTATAGGAATCTCAAGTGATTATGTCAAATCATAAAATTAGCATATGAGTTGAGGGAAATATTTGGAATGTAAATATTCTAGATAGAGCCATTTTAATAGATGTTGGCATATGTTCTATTTGGTACAAAATGCTACATTGAAAACCATTGCTTAAGACACTAAATGCTTTTTATAGGAATTCTTGGTTGACTTTTATGTCTGATTCTTTTCTAACTTATTATACTTGTGTAACAACTAACCAAAATTGAGAAAATAATTCCTTGCTTTAAGCAATACGTGTCTCAGAATAAGGTCCTTGGCTTTGCAGCGCTCATAGATTTTTGATTCATGTTCTTATGCCTTATGTGTATATGCATTATCCATTCTGACCTTGTTCAAAGATCTTGATTTAGGTTTGCTTTTTGATATAAAACTCAGCATAGCTATCATGCATTCCATCATTAGAATAATACTTTATGATTATACACCAAATGTCTTTCTCCAACAGTTGGTATTTTAATAAGGGTGGAGTGCATCTGAAACTTATATCACATTGCAAACTGCATATATTGCCAAACCTTAAAAACACATTAGGCACAAGTGGGAGGTTTTTCCTTTTAATGGAATCTGATATTATCTGAGTTGTTACTCTTAGGTTTACTGGGTATTTTTATTTGCTTTATAAATACATGTTTGCCAAAGTGTAATAGTTTTATTGTTGTGATAGGTTTTTGTAGTTCTTTGAACATACACTGTTAAACATGAAAGGATAGTAAAATTACATTAAACAAGGTTTTAGAATCATGAAATACACAACACTATAAAATTTATCGACATTTTTTTGTATGAGGTCCTGAATTTTAGAAAATATATTTCACAATCACTAATAAATGTGGGCATTAGAATGTGAGGAAGTAAATCTCACTCTAGTTTAGAATATCTCTCTCTGGAGCCAGATGCAGTTTTGATGAAACCCAGAACTTGAAGAGTGGATATGTTGTATAAATAAAACTGAGTTCCTTCCCTAAAAGTGCTCTGGGCTCTGTTCTGATGTTAGATTTCTGAACGTACAAGACCCATTCTCACCATTAGACACCACAGTGGGTCTGAGTTTCCAGGTAATTGTAAGATAGGCAAAATTGTTTATTCAATCCAGATAACGGGAATTTTCATCGATGCAAAAAGAGGCCTGGACAAGAAAGCAACTTGAAAATCAGTAAGGAATCCTTTGCTTGTATTTCCCCAGTGACTGATTTAGAGACCTAAAGCTGGGCTCATGGAAGTAGCAAAATATAATTTGTTTTCAATGCAGTGTCTAAAACAAGAGGGAAGGCACAAGAAAATAATCTGGAAACTGACTGAGAGATGACAGCTCTCAGGACTAAGTAGTGGCAGCAAGGAAACCACTAAGTGTAATCACCAAGGTTTAGAGGAAGAGAGAAGAGGCATAGGCAAGGGCACTAATGGATAATTGGAGGAGTAAGGAGCATGCCATAGCTCGTGCTCCTTTGGACTAGTAACATTGCACATGAGAATGGCCGTGGCAGCTTACAAAACCCTTTAAAATAAGTATCTCATGTGATTGCCATGATCACCTTATGAGAAGTAGAGCAGGAGGAATCTGTATTTTATAGCTGAGAAAAAAAATAAACTGAGAGAGAAAGAGGAGATACCAACTGACCCATGGTCTTAGTAGTGGACTTGAATGGAAGTCTTTAGATCCCGAGTTCAGGACACTTACGCTACCACACATCCAAATTCAAGATTTCACAAGTCTCATTTTCCTATATTTAATGTGTGTTCACCAACACTATAAAAATCCATTCTAAGCTCTATCATCAAGGTCTTTTGGTTTGCCTCTTAATTGAGGGCTTGCTCCCATCTATTATAGATATAATACAATATTGAAGAGTTTGGTTACATGTGGGTCTCTCTAAAATATATGCTTTCTGTACACACAACCACTTCCTGATTCCAGATTGAAATATGGGACAAATCATAATAAAATCATACCCATAGGAAAAAATAACAAAATGGGACAAAGCAACAAACTATGGAACCATCTCGCTTATTATTCATAATGCTCGGGCCAGGGGCACATCATAAATAAGATCCTGCCCTGGGCGTGTTGGAGCTTCTAGGTAGACGGTGGACCTGGCAGTCAGGAAAGGCCTGAAGAAGGCTTTGTCACTGCAAAAGAAGATTCTTTGTCTTCTGGAACTTGCGGCTGGACTTCTAAATTTATAGGATTAAATTGGATTATTTCTAGAATATCTTCCCATCCAACTCAAGGATCCCATTACTCTTAGTTGAGCCTCGGCCTCCCAGTTCCCAAAAGTAGGATCATTAATCATTGTGTCACAAAAAGACTTCTGAATTAACTGTCTCAGCTGCCATTTATTGAGAATTTACTCTAGGCTAAGCACCAGCCAAAGAGCTTTCCATTTTCTGTGGGTGCTGGAATTCGACCTACTATATACATGCAAGGAATATGTAGCATCATTTTGTAAAATTATTTCACTTTGGTAATAAGTCCCTCACTCTGCTGGATGGATAGTGGGGAAACTTTTACTTGCCTTAAAATATCCTAGCCATCCTCTTTCAGCTTACAACCGTTCTTTTAGATATTCTGTCCTCCTTTTCTTCTCAAAATAATATCTACATTCAGGGTGTTTAGCTCTGCCTTTGGGGGGCAAGCAGAAGGGTCAGAAATCTTCAAGCTTATTCTTGGGCTTCCATTGTCTTCTATAAAAATCTTCTGTTAGTCACCTCAGCATTGCCAACAGGGGAGCTTCTAGAGCCAAGGGAGAATTTGGAGGTCTAAATTCAGCATTCTTCCTAAAGCCACACCATACCAAGGTGTGCATGAACACCTAGCCATGAATTCTATCCCTGTGCTCATGAAATGAGGTGGACAAGATATTTCTTAGCATCGTAAAGGCTGCTTGGGATACTGCTGCCAGCATCATGGCATGCAATCTGCAATGAGCCCCCTGAGTGGCTACAGCATGACTCTACTCTAAGGAAAAGCACCTTCTTTCTTCCCTCTTTCTAAGAGAGGTGGGAGCAGGCAGTAAAGATTGCTTTTGTTTACTCCTACCTGCTACATCTGCAGTATCTGTGTAAGGCCAGAAATTAAAGGGGAAGGTACCTGCTTTTAGTTCTGCCTTTAGCCCACGGAAGAAGTCTTTAACCAAATTAAAATGCAAGGAATGTTATTTGAGGACTGAAGGAAATACTGTATATGAAGCTCAGGTGTCTGGCACATAGTAAACACTCAATAAATGGTAACTATTTTGAGCTGGTTTTTTTCAAAAGTATAATGAGAGTGAAAAAGTAGAGACCTTGAATAAAGAAATCTTTCAAGAATCTTGGCAATATAGCCAGTGAGGGATATAGGATTGAGGGTTTTTTTTAAAGATTTTACTTGTTGGTTTTGTTCTTATTTTAAAGATGGGAAGATAGAGCTTGATTGAAGCCATGTCTCACACAATTTTCTCATTTTGTATCACAATAAAAGAAACACACCCAAACAGAAAAATTTGTCTTTACCAACATCTTTTCTATGATGCTAAAACGCATTGAAATCAATCTCCCAGCACCATTCCATTTCTTATTCCCTTGCCTCTACAGAGCAAACCTCTCTCCTACTTTACCTTCCCTATTAAGACTTTTTCTCCCTCTTTCTACTGCCCCCTTTACCCCACCCTAGTTCTTTATTATGTACATTACCTTCAACTCTTATTCATTAGGTCCTTCCTTCCTCTTCCTCTCTAGTCATGTCATATTAACAATGACATGTTAATGTCATTAACCAAAATAATTGTTAACATGGCTGACGGAAACCATATTAACAATTATTTTTTCCATCACAAAGGCTAATAGGATAAACACAAGAGTGGAGGTAAAAAGAATTGATGTATCAGGGTCCTTGAAAAGGATGGGATTGAGAGTCCAGGTGAAGGAATGAACTTTGGATAATAGGACACTTGATTCCTCTAAGACTAGAGAGACATGCGATGTAAGTGGGGTGGCAGATGGTCATAAGAGGATCAAAAACTTGAGAGAGGTCCTGACCAATGCCGTTAGTTTTTTTGTTTGTTTGTTTTGTGTGTGTGTGTGTGTGTGTGTGTGTGTGTGTATGTGTGTATGTGTGTATGTGTGAAAAAGACATAGGCTCATCTTCTGGGAGTAAGGATGGTAGTCCCTGGGATGAGGGGCTGGATGGGGATGAGCTGAAAAACAGGGGTAGCATGGAAGAGGAAGCTGATGAGACTGCTGAGGAATCTATTGGCTGCCTTGAAAATTCAAGAACAGGAAAAGGGAAAAATTGATTTCATAAGGGATGAGAAGACAAAAACGTAGAAAATGGTATATATGGGATAAAGGCAAGGAATGAAATAAACTGTGTCATGGAACAACAAACAAAAAGTGCAGTTACTACAAGGCAGTGTAAATGTGAATGAGGACATTAGGAAATGAACAGCATGGCCCATATTTGTGTTCTTGGACCATTTCCTTTACTCCATCATTCCACTGGGGATTACGTGCTTTCATTAAAGTCCCCCTTCCTGTTTTTCCATTCCGCAGGCATAAAGAAATCAAGCACATACAGAATGGGACAGCAAAGTTTGGGGTACCCAGGGGCTGTTAAGAAATATTGACAACTGTCTTACTTTCTCATTTTCCTCATTCTTTATTTTAATCTTCTCTCTCTTTTCCCTTGTATGTTTTTCTTTCTTTATCCATTATATGTGTCTGAAGATTTCTCACTATTTATTTCTAATAGGTTTTTCTACATTTATTGATTCCCTAGGCTGCTCTTTTTACTTGAATTTGTCAGTATAGGAATTCAGAAAGAAGAATATGGGGTAAGAAAGATGACAAAAGAGAAAATTATAACAAATAGACTAACTGAGAAATTGGAAGTTTCAGAGTAAATACACAATTTATAAAAGAGAAGGTGCCTAATAATTGAGAGAGAGAGAAGCAAAATGAATAGAAAAAATGAGAGAAAAGTAGAAACAAAAAACATTGAGGAAATAAGGGAATGAGAAACTTAAGGAATATGTATAGTTTAAATGGATACTAAAAAAAGCAAATTTAGGTTTTATATGCCTTCATCCCATCCCCCACCAATAGCTCTAAGAGCTATTTTTGAGTTATAAATAATTTTTTACTTGTTGACTTTACTCTTCTGGTCATCCCTTCTGGGAAAAGAGCATAAAAATTGCTACTTTTTACATTAGGCAAAGAACAGTTTAATGAAAAACTTGGGGGAGGAAGAAAGTGCACATTTTCATGAATAAAATTCCAAATGACTCAGTCAATCTGGAGAGTTCACATTTTATATATTAGCGCTTCATTTTTTTAAAAAAAGAATTCTCATGTTTTTCTCATTAAGGCTGAATTCACCTCCATTTCTATCCATCCTATTTTCCCCACTTAATACGGTGCTTCAGGTGAATACATAGCCCAAACAAATGCAGCATGAGCTGTTACAAAATGGAGTGAGAGGGGTTGCCCATTTCCACCAAGGAGAAACCTTTGTTCTGAAACAGCTAGAAACATCCGCATCGGACTTGATGGGAAACTCATGTGGACAGCACGTGGTTCCTGCTGGTTTAGATCCTTTGTCCCACAAGGTGTGCTAGCATATTTAAGTATTTATTTGGTTTTCTCTTGTGTTCTCTAGGCCACTCAGTTCTCCTCCTGGCTGAAATCATGCAACTGGAATGCATTTGAATGGGTGGAAATAATCTGAGTGAAATGATAATGTTCATATGTTTGACTCAAATAATGAAAGCTTACACTAAGTTTAAAGTGGTTAGACTCTCTGGTGGTAGGCCTGCAGGCCGGCAACTGACCCAAGGCAAGTTAGACCTCCTTCACGTAAGTGGTTTTAATATGCGAAAAGGATGGGGAAGGCATTTAGGCTAAGTAATAAATTATTAATTTGGTTTGTCCATTTATCTCTTCCCTCAGGTTTAAAGATGTGTTTCTGTTGTGAAGAAATAATAGGTCTTTGTATCTGTTTTTATTATTATTTTTTAGGCACAATAGTGGTGTTAATAATAGGTACCAATTATTGAGTACTTACTTTATGCTAGGTCCTGTTTTGAATATTTTACGTTTAGTTCTATTAGCCCTATTTTATAAATTAAAAAGCTGGAACTTGGACAAGTTAAGGTTCTTGCTCAAGGTCACGTGCCTGTTTGGAGTAGAGCCATATTTGAATCTAGGACATTCTGATAACTCTACTTCATGCTGTCTGGTAATAGTGGGAGGGCAGGGCTGAAGAAAGAATATTCCTCGCTTCCACAAAGAGTGAGAGGTTTCCTTTAATGAAATGTATGCAGAAATCTGGAATTTATACTTGATGAAGGGCTACAATGTCACTGGCTCTGTAAGGAAAAAGGGAAAGAAATTGAGCCCATTTTAAAAACTGCATATCACTGAGAGCTTATTTGGGGCAGGGAGGAGAGAATTGGATTTTGACTTGCTTCCCATTCTCCTGGTGAAGTATTTTACCATAATCAGTAAGGATCATTTTGAAGACAGCCAAAGGATGAAAGAAAAAAAAAATCAATGTTTGCACCTTTTATTTAAAATGTAGGGGTTTTAGTTGTTTCCTTTCCCCCTTCCATAGCCTGTAAAATACTTTCTAGACAGCTCAATGAAATATTTTCCTGTACTGTATCTTGGCTCCTTCCTGAGGGCTTCTGCTTTTTCAATGACTGCTGGCATACAAAGGCGATAAACCAGATTCATGCGATGATTGCGTAGGTTTCTTAGCCTGCCGCTAGAGAAATTTGACAGGTGACAGGTAGTTTTTGCAATTCCTTGCAAAGGGGCTTGGAAAATGACTGGCTTTTAAAACTAAGACCTTTCTGTGATTATGCATGTGTTTTCAAGGCTGGCAAGAGTAGCTTAAATACAGAGATCTGTTGTCTTTAGAAAGCTCTTGAAGAAGATACCTTCCTGCTGTGAACTCCACTGATGCTCATGTTACCAGTTGCTAAACATACTGCCACATATCTCAGTCTTCCCACATGTGACTTTCTAATTCAGAATTGCTTGGAAATTTTAATTTCGCCAGAATCCTGGTGGGAGAGATGATTCCAAAACTCATTTCTAAATTTAGCTACTTTCCCTTTCAACTGTTCTAAGATGACTTTTTTCCTTTTGTTTAATAGCAAGAACTGCTTTAGATCGGGAAGAGCAGGAGGAATGTTTGTTTTGGAGAACCTCTACAGGCACATGGAATCTTAGAACACAGAGAGGAAAGAAATATCAGTATCTCCAAAGAAACAAAGGAGCCATAAAACCCAGAGCGTGTTTAGGGATACGTTAACGGCAGGAAGGAGACCAGTGCTCCAGGACATATCCTGAATATGTGTGAGATTGGATTATGAACAACATCACGGTGTACTTCTTGTGGTTTCCTTGAAATTACCTCCCAGTCCTGCACAACACCCAGTGGGAAGAGATCCCCACTAACAAAGGTCTAAGTTCTGATGAACCATGCTCATAATAACACAGCTCTGCTAGGCTGGCTGTCTTTATAGGGTAGATTTCCAAAGGACACGTTGATGCCAAATAGAAGGATAGCAGATACACAGAGGGAGATGTGAAAACTGCAATAAGGCTGCACTGGAAATAGAATATCAAAGAATAGAGCATAGCTGAGGGTGAATACAGAATAATAATGCTGTGCTCTATCCTTATACATTTCCTTAAATGAGGTAGGAAGGGACAGCTAGAGAAGGGTCCATTTAAGGGACAGCTAGAGAAGATTCCATTTCTGAGCTCACCATATATGTACTGTCCCGTGGAAAGTTACTTAAATACAGAGAGGTGAGCTTTCTTCCTATTAATACCTATATTACAAAGTTGTGGAGTTTTTCTCTGTGTGTGAGCATTAAATAACTTATGTGAAGTTAAAAATACAATGGATATTTTTAAATACTAAAAATGTTGCATTTCTTCCATACTCTCTACCCATTGTCTCTCTTTCACTCGGCAAGGAACTTTCTGTACGAATTAATCTTGGCTATAGAGAGAGTGCGGGGGAGGGCTGATGAGAGGGCATAACCACACCAGAACAGACTTCTTTTACTTTGACTACATGTTGAAGGCCTTGAAATTCTGAGTTTTTCTTGCAAGAGCTAGGCCCAGGAGAGAGAAGTGTTTCTCTGACCAGCAGAGGTTTCTCTGGCTGCAGAGATCAGTCGAGCCAGCCTCGGCTGGAACTGACCAGCTGACCTAGAAAATTATCAGAAAATTGTAGAATGTGATAGCTATTTTTAAGTCACTAAGTGTTAGGATCATTTGTCCCTGAGCAATAATAACAAATCTGAGACTTCTGGAACTGTGGAACTGCCCTGATTGACCCACTGGACGAAGGTTGAATCTTGAATTAATGAAATACTCGCCCCAGAAAGACTGTTTTAAACAGAATGACACTGCCTCAACTGGGAGAGACACATGTAAAGTAGTTGTTGTTCCCAACAGGAGGGAGCTGGAAGGCTTTTCTGATGAGGCTGAGTTCAGGTATGGAGCAGTAAAGAAAACTGCATTCCTGTACTGCTGAATATCGTCCAAAGTAAATTTAAAACGGTGCTCCTCAAACTTTAGTGTGTGTAGAAATTATCTGGGGTCTAGCTAAATGCAGATGCTGATTTGGTAGAGCTAGATCTCTAGGTCATGGTTCAGGTTTTGCGTTTCTAACATATTGCCAGGTGATGTGGGTACTGCTGCTTTGCGGCCCACACTTGGAGTAGTAAGGCCTTATGTTACCAAATGATTGGTACCTGATCATGGTAGATGATACTTCACCAGCGCTGGGTCCCTCATCTTTCATTGTCTTCATCTCATTCACAGTTTGTCAGAAAGTCTTGCAGGAAGAGTTTTGACTCCCAAAATGTCCTCAAGTCCATGAGGTGTGAGTTACCTCCACCACTGGGACATATTCCTTCCTTCACCCCCTGTAGTCTCATGAGCACATCTTTCATCCACTGAACTCTTTGGATCTCTGTTGTCCTTCTGGTCAAACCCAATAGGATTATTTTTTCCAGTTCTCCCTTTTCTTGATATTTCTGCTCCATTTATCCCTATTGGCTACTTGTTTACTCTTGAAACATTCTCCATCATTCTCTGGATTCCACTTACACATCTCCTGGATGTGCACTCGACCCTTCATCTTCTCTATCACCGCCCAATCCCTTCCTACACTCCTTGAAACCATTTTACAGAGAACCGCCTCTATGTACCTCTTCCACATCTATGCTTTGGGCCCTGATCTCCCATTTTTTTTTTTTTTTTGTCTACTCACTAATAAACATTTACTAAATTCCTCCTATTGTACCACACTTACTGGGAACACAGACATAAATCCTGCCCTTTAGGAGCACATAGTCAAATGGAGATAGGCTGCGGGCAGAATTTGGAATGGCAGGGCATTTAAGTGATGTTATTGTGGAGAAACTGGGCTATTTTTCTCTTTTACCCACTGTAGAAAATATGACCCAACAACTTTTCCACCTAAATCCTTCCTCAGAATTGACCTCTTGCCTGCATTTCTTGGACAAAATTCCCCGAGTCTCTGGCTTTATTATCTATCCAGATTCCCACATTCCCCTCCAAGATGTTAGTGTTGCCAGATATCAGTTGAGGGTAAAGAGGGTATGACTCATTCTATGGTGAAATGAATCAAGTGTCTCCTCTGTAAGTAATGAGAAATGTACCTCTTACAAATTTAAAAGGTTTTGCTTTACTTTTATGTTACTCCTTGAATTTACTTTGAATAATTAGTTACAATGCTTTTTGAAAAAATGTTGTGTTGATTTACCTTTAATTTGAACAATATGTAATAACAAAAATAAAGCTTCTTTCCAGCCCTTCCTTTTACAATACACCTTACAGACAAGAGTCCCCAAAGCTTTTAGTAATGTTAGCTGTAAAATGAATGTCAAGTTTTAATTTCAGCTTTGAAAAGAATAATTATCCACCTTTAAACTTTTAGTCCTCTTTTCAAAAAGCACAAAATTAATTTTTAAATTCTCGATACACGGTGAATTGTGGTTTTCCTTACTCCAGTAGTATTTGGCTGACATTTCACTGTATGCTTGTCACATTTATAGTCCCAAACTAGCAACACATGGTGCAGGAAGGGAGTTATAGGCAATTGGTGGCAGGATTTGTTTTAAATGATGTGAGAATGTCGGTTACTCATTCTTGTTTCTCAAGTAGCTTTCTCCCACCTGCATCCTCTCTATTCCAAGCTAGAATGATAATAATAATTTTATGGCAGCACATAAATGCCAGTGAAGTCAAAGAATGTGTAATAAAAGAAGTATCCGAAAACCATCAATTCATAATATCTGTGCTTAACTACTATTTTTTCAAAAAAAAATCAGTGAAAAAATTATTAGTTGAGTTCAAACTGCTTTCTTTTTTTGTTGTTGTTGTTGTAGGTATAGTCTTAGAATTCGTTGTCTAAAAGAGTTGTTTGATAAAGAGTGCTGAAAGATACTATTTTAAACAAAGTTGAAAATATACTGTTGGTTTATGGGAAATGATCACTAGTTCTACCATTGCAAAATAATGGCAACAAAATTACAAATTGCTGAGTGCTGAACCTTCGATTTGATATGGTTCAGCTTTTTAGCCCTCCATGATTTGTTAACCATGATGGTTAGTGGTGAGGTAATTACTGGAGCCAGGCATAATTAGGGACTATATCACATTAAAGGCCCTGGGATACTGGGGTTTAGATGATTTCTCTGTTCCAAGGTAGCAGTGTGCCTCCCCACCAATCATGCAAATTTAAAAATATTTCTCCCCTTTCAGGAAATCTTTAGATTTTCCTGATTTAATAAGAGACTTTTCCTTCCTTTCCTTTCCCTTCCTTCTCCAACATTGTCTAAAATCGCCTTTATTTCTTATAGGCTTAGCCCATAATCTGATCCAATTCAACATTTCTTCTTCACTTTGTGACATTTTACTTTGAATTCTAGTCTATTCTACATGCATTTTATTTCCTTTTATATTTTTCTTTTAAGATTTTAGAACTCTTTAAACTGACTTCACAGGATTTCTTTGCGATTTCACATTTCTTCTCAGCAATCTTTCTCACTTGTTCTTGAGTATGATGAGCTGAATATCCTTAAAATAATGTTTTTAGTATTCATTTTCCTTTCTTTTAAGCCCAAAATTCCTTCCATTGCATAGTTACTCAAATTTCTATGCTTCCATGGACAAAAACCAAGGTCTCCAAAAGAGAAATTTTGTCAGCACACATCCAAGGTGTTAAAAATGATGTGGAAGACATATATTTATTGATGTGGAAAGGATGTTCAGGGAATATCATAGATGAAGAAATGCCTTTCTGAAATCAACATTTACAGCAGGTTCCATTTTTATGCATTTACTATAACATGTTAAATATTTTATATTTTGAGAGTAACATATAGAAAGAAAACCCTGCAAGGATAGACTTCAACATAAAAATAATTGTGAAATATTTTAAACATATAAAATGAATAGATAAAACATAATATAAATGAATGAATTACATAATGGCTACACACTTATGTGCCCACTTTCAAGTTTCTTCAGATTTACTTTTTCACCATATTTACTGGACACGTATTATAAAAGCTATATAGCAGGGTGCCTGGGTGGCTCAGTCGCTTAAGCGTTGACTCTTGGTTTTGACTCAAGTCATGATCTTGCAGTTTCTTGAGTTCAAGCCCTGTGTCCGGCTTTTCACTGGCAATGCAGAGCCTGCTTGGAATCCTCTCTCTCTGCCCCTCTTCCACTTGTACTAAAATAAATAAATGAACTTTGAAAAAAAAGATAGATAGCAATGATATCATTGAAATTGCCTGTACAGACTTCTTCTATCTTGTTTTCTTCCTTCCTCACCTGGGTTATTATGTGTTGATCATTCTCATGCATTGTTTCAAAATTATTACCCAACTTATAGGCATCTATAGGTCATATGTAGTATTACACATGTATCACTTAGTACATAACATTCACAACTTGCTTTTTTCTCCTAAAATCATATTTTTGAGATTTATCCATGTTGACACATATTATTCTAGTCCATGTATTTTCATTGCCGTATAATATTCTAATGTATGAATATATATTAATGATGTATCAATTCTCCCCTTGATAAGAATTTGATTTGTTTTCAGTATTTTGTTGGTTATACTTCATATATGTTTTATATTATCTTTTTATTATTGATTTTGGATTTAATAGCATTATGACCAGAGAATATTACCTATATGATAATGATTCTCTAAATTTTTTTTACTCTTATTCCGTGGTCATTTTTGTGATGATTTAATGTAGATTTGAAAGTATCTAGACAGTCTAGAAGGTGGGTGCAGGGGTTTGAATTGGTTTTTTGTATTTCATCTCTTCTTATATTTTTGTTTGATCTGTCTCTTAATGATATGTTTTAAAAATTTTCTCCCCAAATTTTTATTTTTTTCTTATAATAGAGTTTTTTGCTCTGTGGATTTTGAATCTCTGTTATTAGCCTCATAAACATTGAGAACTTCTATAATTTTCTTAAGGACTTGTGCCTTTTCTCATACGTAATGATCTTCTTCATTCCCATTAATCCTCTTTGTTTTAAGTTTAATTTCTCTAATATTTAACATAAGTAAGCCTGTTTTATTTTGGTTAACACTTGCCTACTAGTGTTTCATCTCTACACTTTCAACTTTTTATGCCCCTGAGTTTCACATATGTTTCTTATAAACATATACTGCGCTTTTACTGAATTTATATAATTTAATAATTTCGTCTATTTAATAAATAAGTCTAGTCTTTACATTTATTTTTATTAATGAATTATTTGTATCTATTTGTACATTATTAATTTGAGCTTTATATTTCACAGATTTTTTCTCTGCTGTTTCTTCTCTCCTTTTTTTTTTTTTGTCTTCCTTTCTAGCCTTTTCTTTTCCTATATTTTCATTATTCTCTTGTTGCCCTCCTGTATTAGGTTGGAAGTTAAATATTCTGTCTCAATTTTTGTTGCATAATGTTAAATGTTAGCACCTATATTTGATTTTAATCAGTTTACAATTAATATTTCTACATTTTAACAAGCAGCACAAATAATTTAGGTTTTTTTTTTTACCTGAATCACCTCCACTTCTACTTCGTTTTGATTTGTTTTATTTTTGAAGAAATAGAACAGAGTTTCAAATTCTTTGCTTAATTACTGAAGTATACAGGCCTCTTCCAGACTATATGTTGGCCATCTCAGTAACTTATTCCAAGAATTGCTTTCTATGTAGCTTCTAGAAGAAGCAAACTAATTAGCATACATAATCTAATATAAATCACCAAATTAAAATTTGTATTGAGCGTCATTTACATTTCCAGGATTGTACCAAGCGTATGGAGGTAAATAAGGAAGCCCTGACCTGGTTTCTCTTCTATCCCATCAAACTAGCTCTCCTACCTTCTAATTGCTGAAATCATTTTAGCCACACTTAGTTCAGCCAATTGAATTGTAGTTCTTACTAGGAATTTGAGATCCACAATTCTTATGGCTCCATCTGTGTCTTAGATTCTAAGTCCGGGAGGTGCATGTGCAATATATAGGGAGAAGACGTTGACAAACCCATTCAGATAAAAAAATATTTCAAATTATACATTTTCATCAGTATATTAACTTCTGAACACAGGAGTTAATTTTTAGTGAGTACTTTGCAAATACAGGTATAGATGAACACCATAGTGTTATTAGGATAAAAAGTAAATGCCCTAAGAAAAATAATTGAAATTATGATCTTCTATTAAACAGTTTATAAGAGCGTATGTTTAGAGACAGATATAGCTTAAGACTCCCACAGACAGGCACAAAGAGCTTCTTCACAGCAATAACTCTGATATTCCATTCATGTGTAGTTTGCATTGTTCTAGAAAGGGATTTTGAAAAGAACATAAAGGAATATGTGCGGTGAGATAAAACAAATGATATATAAGTAGGTAATGAAACTTGGGTAAGTTAAAAATTAAAATATTTAATTTCAGCCAGAATTTAGCAAAATATTTGCCATGAACACTGTGTATTATTTATTGGAGGTAGGATACAAATGTGGCTCTAGACTTCCTAGCAGCTAAGGCAGATGGGCGGGGGGGGGAATCATCATATGATTCATAATGTCTATGAGATTTTTTTTAGGTTGCTCAGGATAAACATACCATTTCTGGCCCAGAGACTAGAAAGTAATTTTTCCCCTGGGTAATCATGAAACACTGAAATGTAGGGCACAATAATCTCCACAACTAGCACAGTAAATTCTATGATGAGATGCACAGGGGTTTTCCGTGTAGACAAGTGGCTTCATAAATCAACAAAGGCAGTCTGCAGTATTGAGTTCTAAAGTGGTCTGAATTTGCTGGACTATCCTTCAGGCACCCTCAGCATGTCTCTCGGTTAGCCTTTGCTTACGTACAGCACAGAAGTGCACATGAGATTTTTTACCCCATGGTAAGCATCTGGAGCACAGCTATAGTCCTCTCTGTTAGTGATAGCACAGAACCACACGCTGGGACAATCGACTGCACTGGATCTGGCTAACATCGTCCCGGAAGTGTTGAAAACTCCTAACCAGAACACCTAAGGAGAAGTCTTCTTCGCTTCCCCATGGAGGAAAACCAAGATACCTGTGTTCGGGACCAAGGTTTCCTTCATCAGGATGCAAGTTGGAGCTCACTCTAGCACACAGCTAAAAATAGCTAAAAACCTCAAAACATTCGCAGTGAATCACCCACAGAACTTTAACCTTTACTAATGTAAGTAAGCCTGTCTAAGAGAACTCTCCAAGATAAACAGGGTTGCGTAATGTGTGCTGAGATAACTGGAGGTGTTAATTTGTTTATGGTTGTTAACTATAGGCTAGATGTTGGGGTCATCTAGTGAAAATGATTGCTTTGGCTGTAAAATGAGTAATCTACATGAGCACTTCTTCCTGGCAGTCATGAGTGAGCTGGGTCTCTTGCTGATCCACACCATTTCTAATTAATAACAGCAAAACCATGCCCCGTAGATGAGGATCTCATTTGTTTTATTGGATCTGAAACTACAGTGGGCTCTTTTGATATTTAGGCTCACTTTTCTAAATACTTTTTCTGTCAAAGCTCTAATATTTAAAGATCTGCTTTCTTTTTTTTTTTAAATATAATTTATGGTCAGGTTGGTACAGTTGTATACACTGTAACATACAGTGTATACAGTGTGCTCTTTGTTTTGGGGGTAGATTCCCATGATTTATTGCTTACATATACCACTCAGTGCTCATCCCAACAAGTGTCCTCCTCAGTGCCCATCACCCACTTTCCCCTCCCCCTCCAAAAACCCTCAGTTTGTTCTCTGTACTTAAGAGTCTCTTATGGTTTGTCTCCCTCTCTGTTTGTAACTATCTTTTCCCCTTCCCTTTTCCTACGGTCTTCTGTTAAGAGTCTCAAGTTCCACATATGAGTGAAAACACATGATATCGGTCTTTCTCTGACTGACTTACTTAGCATGATACCCTCCAGTTCCATCCACGTTGCTGCAAATGGCAGGATTTCATTCTTTCTCATTGCCAAGTAGTATTCCATTCTGCTTTCTTTGCCCTTTCGGATTTTAAAAACCTTTCCAGTGTAATTCTTATTAGCAGAGAAGATTTTTTTATTGAGAATAACATTCTTTTTACCAGTTTGCTAAATGTTGTTAATTGTCTTTACTTACCCTAGAATTCTTTTGTTAAAATTATTAGTACTGAGCAAGATGTTACAGAGCAAAGTTGGTCATTTTTTTTTTTTTCAGCAGAGAGCCTTCATGTGGTTTTCTTAACTCCCTATGAGAAATTATTCCTGCTCATTATTTTTCCAAATGTTCAATTTACACTTGGATGAACAAAATGGTATGTTGGGGGACTTATAACAATATATTTCTTTCTTTCCCATATTACTATTATGACTAATGAAACTTTAATTGAATTACCTTCACAAGACAAATAGAAAGCACTTCATTGTGTGTATGCTGGAACTGGCCGCTGAAAACTTTATAATACCAGTTTTACTAGAAGCTTTGACTTGATGGCCCTTCTTTAGAGAGGTATACCCTCTCTTTGAGAAAGTAGTTTAAAATTCCAGCTCTATTTTTCTTTAGCAAAAGTAGAACTGTTTTCTTGGAAATATTTCATTTCCTTCCCAAACTTCAATACTAACAAGATTTTACTCAAATTTCCAAAAAGAAAAGTCATCTTTGGATGGCTTGAATGAGAATATTTGGAAATTTCTGGCAAGACAGTCGTATTAAAAAGTCAGATATAAATAATTGAAATATGGGCTTCTCTGGCCATCATATTCATTGGCTCAGAAATTACATGCTTAATCCTTCATGCCTCTTCCAAAATCAATGTTTAGGAGTACATTTCTGTCTTAAAAAACAATTTTCTTTAGTTCTTTCAAAGAACCACTAATTAGAAAGGAAGTATGGTTCAGCAAAAAAGACAGTGACTAAAGACTCAGACGATTTGGGTGTAAGTCCTAGATCAGCTACGTCTTAGCTTACCTTGGACAAGGCCCCTAAACTCCTAGTCTCAGTTCCTTTATCTGTTAAAAATAGAACTAGTCATACTGGTCCCACTACCTTGCAGTGTTGTTATGGGGATCAAAATAATATAACGTGTGTGAAAACATTTACATATATTGCTATGAGGAGTATATAGTTTGTCAGGGGGCAATCACTAAGCCCAGTTTTGTGGTACAAAGAAAAAAAAAACAAACTATGGATAGACTGTTTAAAAAACCTTCTCTTAGAGAAGGTCTGCAAGTTAGCATGCAACAATGGCATCCTAGCACCTGCTCTCAAACCAACATCACTTTGATGTGGTCAGGCGTGCCCTGCAAAAACTACTCATTTCACTTTCCTTGATGTTGCTCGATGTGCTGACAACAGTTTTCTATGCTGATAGCCTTTATCTGCATCTCTGCTATGCACTGGTTTTGAAACTTCTCTCATTGGCCCCTGTATTTTGAGCCTACTTGTGTTTACATGTCAAAACAGTTACAATGTAAAGTAAAAAAAAAAAACAAAAAGTAGGCTAATTGAATTAAACCATCAGGTAACTTGAAGAATGATGCAAAACAATTTATTTTTGCATTTTTTCCTTTGTTATTATTTTTTAATGTTTATTTTTGAGACAGAGAGAGACAGAGTGTGAGCAGGAGAGGAGCAGAGAGAGGGAGACACGGAATCGGAAGCAGGCTCCAGGCTCTGAGCTGTCAGCACAGAGCCCCATGCAGGGCTCCAACTCACAAAGGGTGAGCTCATGACCTAAGCCTAAATCGGACGCTCAACTGACTGAACTACTCAGGTGCCCCCACATTTTTTACTTTAAAGGATACTGTCTGCAAGAAATAAATCAATCCTCTTAATTATGGGTCAAAATGAGAAATATTAGCCTTCTTTCCTGTTGTGTGTGTGTGTGTGTGTGTGTGTGTGTGTGTGTGTGTGTGTGTTTTGCTTTGTTTTATTTTACACCTATCTGCACCTTGGTGCCTAACTCCTTCCTTTTTCCAATAGCAAACCACTTCCAATATTTTTTTCCAATAGAAAGAAAAACCTTAGGGGCACCTGGGTGGCTCAGTCGGTTAAGCATCCAACTTGGGCTCAGGTCATGATCTCATGGTTCATGAGTTCAAGCCCCGTTTCAGGCTCTATACTGACAGCTCAGAGCCTGCTTCTGATTCTGTGTCTCCCTCTCTCTCTCTCTGCCTCTCCCCAGCTTGGTCGGTCTCTCTCTCTCTCTCTCTCTCTCTCAAAAATAACTAAATGCTTAAAAAAAAGAAAAAAAGAAAAAAAACTTTGTCTCTGCCAGTCTTAGTTTACATCTGGGCTGGTTCACATGCTACTCAAGGCAAAAGATGGTTTATCTACATTTGGCTACTCGATTTAAGACAGTCTTTACTGAGCACTTGTCACAGTGATGCTAGCATGATGCTATATGCAAGGGACACATATGTTCCCTCTTAGAGTGCTTCTAGTGTACTTGTAGAAATGCTGCTGGATGAAGGGGTGCCAGGATGGCTCATTTGATTAAGCGTCTGACTCTTGATTTCAGCTCAGGTCATGATCTCAAAGCTGTGAGCATCATGCTCTGCTCTAACTTATGGAGTCTGCTTGGGATTCTCTCTCTCTCTCCCTCTATCTCTGCCCCTCCCCTGCTGATGCATTATCTCCCTCCCTCACTCCCTCACTCCCTCCCTCCCTCTCTCTCAAAGTAAATAAACATTAAAAAAAAAATAAAGAAATGCTGCTGGATGAACTAGGGAGACCCCAGCCCTGAGGCCTCAACCCAGCAGGAACCAAATGAGTCACCAAAAGTTCTTGTTCTTGTTATGAGAAGGACTTCAAGGACAGACACACAGCACAGTGGATGAGTAACACAAGCAGGAAAATTTATTAAAACAAAAAGTATACTCTCGAGGTATGAGAGCTGGTGGGAGAGAGAGAGAGAGAGAGAGAAATTTGTTATAAACTATTCTGCTTTAAACTTACATGGAAAGTCCATCTTACATTCTCAAGTTACAGAGACAACAGGCTAAAATAATGGCCTTGAGTGTAGATATAAGAAAGTTGATTAGAAATTCAACATGACTTTAATTATTCATGCTGTATCTCCAGATTACATTCCTCGGTAATGCAAACCAACCCAGAAAATGCTTCGCAAATCTCCATTTTAGACAGCATGAGACAATATGAGAACAGCAGGTCTGAAGCAAAGAAGGCATTCTTCACATTACACTATTAAATGGAACACTTAATCAGCATTTTTGCCAAAAGAGAACTTCCTATTATGTTAAGTTATAAAGAGGGCTGTGGGAAAAAATATCTGCAAATCGAAAGGATGTGGCCCTGTGTCTGTTGACTGTGGTTGTTTCATAAAGTGGAACTAAGTCAGCATTTGTCAGAAAGTAACTCACAGACTTTTGAAAAGTTGGTCTTAGGTAATTTTGCTTATCACTTAGTCTAAGGTTTGATATACCAACTTGCTAAAGTATATTTCTCATGGTGGGTCTGTCAGGTAGTTCCCTCTTGGTCCCTCATCACTCCTGCTTTAGCCGTAAGCCATTTCCAGGTGTGTGAGATTATTTCAGCGTTCCTGCATTATGTCATGGAAAAGCAACAATAAGATTTGTAAACTGTATTTCAAAATAGTACAGTCAGGAAGTCAGAGTGAATTTACTTAGGTTTAAAAACACAAAGTATATATTCAACCAGTGGTGGCTTTAAATCCTCCCTTTTCCATTAGAGGTAAAGAAAGGAAAAACATGAATATTGCTTGTTGCTATGCCAGATCTTGACCTGAGGTGGGTAGCATTCAGGATGGAATTAAATTCCCGTGCTTTATTCAGAATCTCATCCACTGAGGAATAAGATTATTCAATAATAGGATTGGTGGATTATATCTATTCCTCTTCAAAAAAAGACTTTGGAATTTGCCCTTTAAGTGACATGATGGAAACTGCCCCCTTTTTTGGACAGGGCTGTTATTTGCAAAGATAAATAAGTGGACAGTTGGAGAGGCAGTGCAGAATCATTTCTGGAGTTTCTGGGGAAGCTCTAGAAAAAATTACATCCTGAATTGAATTCACCCAGATCTGTACTTCTGAACTGCAAGTGAGCAAACAGCTCTGAGCCTGTGTATATAAAATTGAACAAAGGAGGGGAATATAGTGTAACTATTCTTTTTTTTTTTTAACGTTTATTTATTTTTGAAGGAGAGAGAGACAGAGCATGAGTGGGAGAGAGAGAAGGGCAGAGAGGGAGACACAGAATCTGAAGCAGGCTCCAGGCTCTGAGGCGTCAGCACAGAGCCTGACACGGGACCCGAACTGTGAGATCATGACCTGAGCTGAAGTCAGACACTTAACTGACTGAGCCACCCAGGCGCCCAAGTTTAACTATTCTTGATTCAGCCTGGTTTAAGTGGGACACTTTAGGTTTTTTTAGTGATTGTGACTATTGAATGAGTAGTATGCTAGAAACTACACTAACATTTACAGATGCTCCATTTCTCCGTAGAGATCATATATACATGAAAGAGGAAATGCAAGATCCCAATATACTGTCTTCTGCTCTCCAGATGTCTCTGAAATGGCTTCCTTTTATGCTGGCCAGTCTCTAGAAGGAAACCTTTGATGCTAATCAGCATTTGAATCAGACCTCTGAGGTTGACAGTTTCCAAGGCTGAGCCTTGCTTCTGAGACAGACTTTCCTAGGTCATCTACCATAACCCATGAGGCAGGCAGGACTGTCCTTTATCCTAAAAGCACTCCTGTTCTTCTCCTTAAGCTGCTGGCCTGCTTCTCAGGTGCTTCTGTCCTTTCACAGTCTGAGGTCGGACTAGGACAGTTGGTTCTCATGGCTGAGAAATTTAACTCAACATGGAAGAGGTCAGAAGGTTGACCGAATCCTGTTATGTTACACAAAATTAGATTCTGGCTTTGTTATTTCTCCTTGAAGTTTGTTATTACTCCTTGAACCCAAGTCCCTTATGCTGCAGTTGTTAATTTTGTGTTAATATTGGTCAGTGCAAATAGAATACACGCCTTTACTTAAAAATTGTGCTCCCAATGCAAAAATAAACCTTTTTTGTGCTGTGATGATCTCCATTAACAAAGTTTAATCACTCTCTCACATTTTTCAAACCCTCCTTTAGTTGGCTTTGTTGTTTTCAAACTGTAGGCATCAGAACTCAGCACATTCCTAAAGAAGGGTCCTACAAAATGCATGTATTGGTTCTCTATGTACTGTGCCTATTTGTATATCAATATTGATCTAGCTCTTGTACTTTCTAACAGAGTCCCTGTCGATAATTTTTATTCTCCATGCCACATCATCCACTGTGAGCCTGGCGTCTCTGAGTTTTCAACCCATATGCACAAATTAAACATTATCACTGGGTTCAAGTTTATTTAGATTTCTTATCCAATATTTATTTCCCCTCTCTCCCCACGCTTTTTCTCTTATTCATGAATGGTGTTCTTGACTGATTTCCCAGAGGTCTATGTAGTTAAGTTCATAACTTAGCCTTAGTTGTGAGCGCCTTGATTCCTTTCTGGTGTGATATTATCGTCCCAAAAGGAAACCCTGCCTGTTGGTATCACTATTTCCAGGAGAAAGTGGCAAATTCTATGAGCTTAATAAGTATCCTATTTCTTGAGCTCCTGATGCCTTGATGAAAGATACAGCATTATTTTACATGCACCCCAAAAAGCAAAAGGGTCAAGAAAAGGAGTTTAATAATAATGTAGTCTCATAATCTAGAAGAATCTAATAACATAAGAGACCTTATTGTGAGAGCTGTGTCCTTACTGTATGAGTAAACAAAAAGATAAGCAACTCAAAAGAATCACCATGTAGGAAAGGACAGCCAGAAACCTTACATTTCTCAATATTAACACTGAGTGGAGGAAGAAAAATAAGAATCTTGCCTGATTATTTGAACTAAAACACAGCACAAACACGGGTTTGCAGTCTGAATTCACAAAAGTGATTGTATGTCATTATTGAATTTATAAGACCTATCCCAATTTCCGAGCTGTTGAAATGTTTTTTAAAAAGTTTCTTTTAGGATTAATAAAAGGAATTTAAATTGTTTAGAGGTTGTTGTTGTTTAGAGACTTTCCCGTATTTTCTTAACTTCTGAAAGATTTGGATAAGCATCTATACTTCATTGTTCTACTCCAAACTGGATTTCCAGATGTCTTAAGGTCATTTATCATTGTATAAACCTCTCTGGGTTCAACTTGATGTTTTCTCCCAGCCTCCATAAAGATGGAATATTTTAGAGGCTAATGTCCATAATGAGGTGTGTACATATGAAAGACCCCTAGAGCAATGCAATATTGTCTTGGTCAGGGCAGTGTACATCAAGATGCAATTGTCAGATGTAAAATGACACTGAAAATATATTCAATATAACAGCTGGCTTTATGGTATTCATTTTCAACACTCTATTTCCATCAGATTCACAACAGACTATCATCTTACTAATTTTATCAAATTAAGTGGGATCAGCCTCCTCATTCACATTGAACGGTTGACTCTCAAGAAATACCCTGATGCTTCATGTGACATATGTGCAGTTGAATTACTTTAACTGATCCATATGTCCTCCCATGTATCAGAAAAAAAAAATAATGCCATTATGACAAAATAGGAGATCCTATTGCATTAAAATAACTTAAAATGTTCCTCTTTATACTACGAACGACCTGGAAATTTTTGCATCCATCAGATACTAGATGTATGCAGATTTTCCTCTACTTTGATCTAGATCAGGTTTTTCTACTCTAGAACATTAGTCTAAGGATTAGTGTTAATTAAATTTGGAAAATTCTGCACACTTTGATCCCTGCGTTCAAAGTCACAACACACAATTGAGTATTAAATGCTGTGAGAAGCCCTATAGTAAGGAAATCTAGTTAACTTTTCACAATCATTTTACCATGAAACCATGTATTTCACATAAAACATATTCTCACTTTGCATTACATAGTTTGAGCTGCTGATCCAGATCATAGCTATTCATTTTGACCTTATTAGCAATGATTAGAGACAGATAGGAGACAGATCAGGTGGGACTTTATGGGCTGTTTTAATGGAAAGCCACAGATGGGTTTTCTGTAAGGAGAGAGATAATCTAATTTGATATGCCTCATTTATTCATTCTTTCAAGAATATTTAATGAGTGTTGTATTAGATGCTAAAGAATGAGACTTGAATGGTAGAATAGATGGTAAAACATAAACTGATAAGATGATGGTCATCCCCAGGCTCAGAAGCTTAAGAAAATATGTTGGAGAAATGTCATGGTAGGGAAATTTCAGTTCAACAAACACCCACTGTAGTACCACTTAGGTGCTGGGTAGTTGTTCTCAGCTGGAGTTACAAAGGTGGATCTAGTATATTCCAACCTATAAGTTCATGAGTAGAGCCACATCATTTGGTGTCAAGTGTCAGAAACATTTGTAGAGCAAGAACTGAAGAAAGCAGAACAGTCTTGTCTTTGCCCTGAGAGAATTCATAAACTTAAGGATTGAGAGAGACTGTAAATTTCTCTAGTAATTGGTGTAATATTTTTAACTTCCCATTTTAGAACATACTATGCTATATAGCTTTAAAAAATAATGTATTTTATTATCAAAGATTATAACAAAGCATAAAAAAAGAAAATTTAAATAAGCCACAGCCATGAAATTGGCTTGCTCCATGACAGAGACCAAGGTCTCCTGGGGTTGTCTTGGAAGGATTCCTGGTTTGGGTTCCAGTGCACATAGGTTCTTACAATAAGCTCCCTTATCACAGGAAGTGACTTGGGGAAGGGTCCCTGTTCTTGCAATAACCGCAAATAACAACAACCCAAATAATCTAATTAGATGCACTATAGTACTATAAATTAGTGGTCATCAATAAGAATGCTTGAAAAAAGAAGCATATCTGAAATAAAAAATATAAATAAAATAAGAACGGTTTACTTGTTTTTTTAAGCTACTGGAACTTAAGATGCTGTCTTCCACTATGATCTTATACTTAAGTCTAATCCTAGCAACTTCCTCTTTTCAAAGCTTTTAAGCTACATTTTTCTATGATACAGAAATAAAATTTGTATTAATTATTGATATACTTATATAGGAATTTTCCCCAAATGTGTGGGCTATATTTTCTTTATTCTATTATATTTCAACAAGTTGGTAATGTCATTTTTATAGCAAGCATAGAAACAGAATTCCATCTTTCTTCCAGTATGGTTAATCAAAACAGTTTTTACTGGAATTTTTAAAAAGCTTCTTTTAACTTCAATTCTTAGTATTAGTAATGGCACATAGGCTTTTAGGATTGTTGTCAAATTTAGAAAAACTTTATCAAGTTTCTTTCATAATATGCTCTTACAGAATACTTGCTGTTTATAGTACTACTATAGGTTTGTGGTCTCCAGACATAGATTCTGTTTTTTTGTACTTCCCCTAAAAATGTATGATGTATTTCTAATTGTATGCAGAACATATTTCTAACAGGAATGAATTTCCATTTTGACTTGGTGTCAATGAAAACCAAATCCTCAGCTTAAAATTTTTATGTGTCTAATGAATGGAAGAATTTTCCATAGACTAGCTTCTGGTTCCATACATTCCAAACCTTGTTTCTACTCATTATCCACATACTTCTGGTGTTAAGTGCCCCTTACATCAGAGTAAATCCCAATGGGACCTCTGGCCATGCACTTCTGTGTCATGACACTGAGTAAGTTAATAGAGTGAGTAGTTTAAGGATGCCTGGAAACCATTCAGTACCAGGACAGCTAGTAATAAGCGAACAGTAAACAACATAAATACACCTCATTAAGTACAAACTAAACCTACTTCAATTTCAATTCCCCCTTAGCTGGATCTCAAAAATGCTCTTGATCACTCCAGTGAAACCTGACCAGAGAGAAAGTATAA
Organism: Panthera uncia; assembly: GCF_023721935.1. Taxonomy (NCBI): domain Eukaryota; kingdom Metazoa; phylum Chordata; class Mammalia; order Carnivora; family Felidae; genus Panthera; species Panthera uncia. Next base: position 42,209,514 of record NC_064807.1, read on the forward strand.
TAAAAAAGAAATTGAAGTGGAAAGAGACAGCAAGCTTAACCAACTGTGGTTTAAATATTTTATTCCTGCGATGTTTTGTAAAACTGATGCTCATACGAATGCATTGGTAGAGCCCCTCCTAGGGTCTTGGAAGGGCTTTTGCAGTTGACAATTCTGAAGCTTGAGTTTCAATAGCTTTTTACCTCTGAGTTTTTTTTTTTTTCTCTTGCTTCCAACTGACTTAGGCTCTTTCTATACCGTTTTCTATCACTTGCTTTCCTCTTGCTCAGTTTCTGTTGACTCCCACGGAGTCCAGTTCTACCTTTAGATTTCTTTCACTGAAGCCTTTGTGCCTTCATGTCTCACAGTTTACTTCTTTTTTCTACAGAAGTGGTTGCTTTGGGTTTAAGTACCAATGCCTAGAACGGTTGCCTATGATAGGGCTAGGAGAGACTGGGGGACAGTATCACAGGCTCTGAATAGGACTGCCCCAAGGCATCACCCAGTTCTAACATTAGGAAAGTAGGAAAGTGAGTCCAGGAACTAGGTCAGCCGGGTAATGATATCTGCCACTCTTGGTTAGTGTTGGAAAGAGCACATTTAAAGGAATACCACCTCTTGATAACTATGTTTCCCACTGTCTTTTCACCACAATGAATCTTTTTCATCACAATAGTGATATACTACCTTTAAAATGCTTATAAACACACCACTTTGGGAAAATGTGTTCAGGGAGAGGAAACTGCTTCTCTGACGTCAGCTGTGCCTCTGACAGCTTCCCTTTAATGAGAGGCATGGAAAGATCATTCTCACATACAGGGGCTTGGAGGCAAGCAAAACCCATGACTGGCGTTTCTAGTGCAAGTAAATATTTAAATACCTGTGTATATGGAATGTAGGCCTCCTCCATTTTCAGAATTGGTTATATGACAGTGTAAGCAGTATGATTGTTAGCTGGTGATATGTAAGTTTATTTTCTTCTCACTCTCTCATTCCCATGTGGATTGTGTCCCAAATCCTTGCCTGCACCCAGATCTTCCTCCCCTGAGCTCCCCATGCACCTATCCAGAAGACTCATTCGTCTAAAACTATGCTTATTCCAAATCTGCTTTTGCTCCATTATTTATTTTCACAGTGCATGCACACTACCCAAGACAAGGAAGAAGCACTTTAAACTTGACTTGTGCCTTGCCCTTCTTATTTAATTGTTCCATAAAATGTATCAATTCTGAGTATCTCCCAAGCCCATTTACTTCTCTTCATCTCACTGCCGTTGTCACTAACCTGGCCTTCATCATTTCAGGATAAAATAAGGCATCAGCTCTCTAAATGGCCACTCTAGCACCCATTTACCTCCTTCATTTCTGGTCTCAATCTTTTTAAATCACTACCTAAACCATCGCTCTGCATCATTAATCTCTTCTTGTCCTTCCTCTGCTTAGAATTTCTCAACGTGAAATCAAATGTTTTAGTTATCCCTAGGATACCTTTCAGCCCTTAGTTACCAACATTCTCCAGCCATTCTTAATACCATTCAGTCCATTAAACATACTAAGCTCTTTCTTGTTCCTAGGTCTTTGCATCTTTTGGATATCCCCTCCAGAAATACCTCTTTGTCCTCCATTCCTCAGCTCAGGTGCCACCCCTTCCAGAAAGCCTACCCTGGCATCTGTCCCCACCCATCAGCCTGAATTAGAGATTCCCAACCTACCCTATGCTTATGTGTAACCATGACTAGCATTGGGCTATAATCACCCAGCAGAATTTTTATTGCTTTTGTCAGTACTAAGTAGACATTTACTGACACTAAAGTTTCTCTACTTCATGTATAGTCTACTTGATGTACAATCCTCATGAAATGTTTGATTGATTGAGATTGATTGATTTCATTATTTATAATTTACAGGAGAGGAAGCTGGGACTTTGTGAGATCAATGAACTTGACCAACATGATACTACTAGCAAGCAGTTAAGTGGCAAAGCTGTGATTTTAGCCCGAGTTGATCTAGTAGATTCCAAAGCTAATGCTGTTAAGTTCAGCCTAACTGCTGCCCATTCATCACACTTTCTTGTAACAATCTTAAAAAGTAAATTTTATTATAGAGCAGTTTATTTTCAGAGAAATTTTAGATTCAGAGCAAAATTGAGGGGAAGGCACAGAGATTTCCCATATACTCTCTGCCCCCACATGTGCATAACTCCCCCATTATCAACATTTCCCACCAGAGTGATACATTTGTTACAACAGATAAGCCTTCATTGACACATCATCATCACCTAAGTTCCACAGTTTACATTAGGGGTCATTCTTGGTTTAGTACATTCTGTGGGTTTGGACAAGTGTCTAATGACATGTATTCACCAACATATTATCATAGAGAATAGTGTTACTCTCCTAAAAAATTCTCTGTGCTCTACCTACTCAATCCTCCCACTCCCTAATGCTGGTAAACACTAATCTTTTTACTGTCTCTATAGCTTTGCCTTTTCCAGAATGTCGTATAGTTGTAATCATATAGTAGGTAACTTTTTAAAATCAACTTCTTTAACTTAGTCAAATGTATTTACATTTCACCATGGCTTTTCAAGGCTTGATAGCTCATTTCTTTTAGTAAGGAATAATATTTTATTGTTTTGATGTACCACAGTCTATCTGTTTACTTACTAGGGACATCTTGGTTGGTTCCAAATTTTGATAATTGTGAATAAAGGTCCTAAAAAATCTGTGCACAGATTTCTGTGTGCTTATAAGTTTTCAACTTCTTTGGGTAAATACCAAAGAGCATGGTTGCTGGATTGTATGGTAAGAATATGTTTAGTTTTGTAAGAACATACCAAATTGTTTTCCAAAGTGGCTGTACCTTTTGTATAGTTACCAGCTGTAAATAATAGTTTATATTATTCCACATCCTCACTAGTATTTGGTGTTGTCAGCATTAGGGACTGTGGCCATTCCAATAGCTGTGTAGTGGTACCTCATTGGGTTTTTTTTTTTTATTTGTATTTCCCTTAATGACCTATGATATGGAGCATCTTTTCATATGCTTAATTGCCATCTGTAGATCTTCTTTAGTGAGATGTCTCCTAAGGTCTTAGACCTATTTGTAGTTATTCATTTTCTTATTTTTGAGCTTTAAGAGTTCTTTATATAGTTTGTATAAAAATCCTTCATCAGATATGACTTTTGCAAATATTTTCTCCCAGTACATGGGTTGTCTTTTCATTCTCTCGACAGTATCTTTTACAGAGCAGAATTTTTTAATTTTAATGAAGTCCAGCTTATCAATTCTTTCTTTCTTTGGTCTCATATCTAAAAAGTCATCACTAAACCCAAGGTCATCTAAATTTTCTCCTCCATTAACTTCTAGAAATTTAATAGTTTTGTGTTTTACATAAAGGGCTGCAATTCACTTTGAGTTAATTTTTGTGAAGGATGTAAGGTCTATTCTAGATTCATTTTTTTTTCTTTCTTTTTTGCATGTGGATGTCCAGTTGCTCCAATACCATTTGTTAAAAAAAAAAAAAAAAAAGGAAAAGACATATTTTCTCCATTGTATTGTCTTTGCTCCTTTGTCAAAGATCAGTTGACTGCACTTATGTGGATCTATTTCTGAGTTCTTTGTTCTGTTTCATTGATCTACTCTTTCAACCGTACTACACTGATTTTCTGACCTATAGCTGACCTATATTTTCATTCTCTCTGAAGAAGTTCTTTACAAATACCTTCAATATTTGTCTGAGAGGGTTTTTATTTCTTTTCACTTGTGAAGGATAATTTTGCAGGGTACAGGATTCTAGTTAGTGCCATTTTCTCTCAACACTTTAAATATTTCACATCACTCTCTTGTTTGCATGGTCTGCAGAGAAGTCTAATACAATTTTTACCTTTGCTCCTTTATAAATAAGATGTTTTTTTCCTCTGGATTCTTTCAGGATTTTTCCTTTATCTTTGATTTTCTGCAATATAAATATAATATGCCTAGGTGTAGATTTTTATATTTATCCTGCCTGGTGTTCTCTGAGTTTCCTGAATCTGTGGTTTGGTACCTGATATTAATTTGGGGAAGTTCTAAGTCACAACGGCTTCAAATATTGTTTCTCTTCCTTTTTCTTCTTCTTCTTATGGTATTCCCATTATACATGTGTTACATCCTTTGTAGCTTTCCAACAGTTAATAGATATTCTATTCTGAGGGGTTTTTTTTCTGTTTTTGTTTCCCCCTATGCTTTTCAGTTTTGGAAGTTGTTACTGAGATATCTACATCCTCAAGTCCAAAGATACTTTTCTCATCCGTGTCCAATCCAGTGCTAAGCCCATCCAAGGCATTCTTTATTTCTGTTATAGTGTATTTGATCTCCAGCATTTCTTGTTATTCTTTCATAGAATTTCCATTGCTTTCATTGCCCATGTATTCTTGCATGCTATCTACTTTATCTATTATAGATCCTAGCATACTAATCATAGTTGTTTTAATTCATGGTCTGATCATTCCAGCATCCTTACCATATCTGGTCTGGCTCTGATACTTGCTCTATCTCTTCAAACTGTGTTATTACCTTTGATTATGCCTTGTAATTTTTTGTTGGAAGGTAGATATGATTTACTTGGTACAAGGGACTACAGTATATAGGTGTTTAGTAAGATGTAAGGGAGAGGAAGCATTCAATAGTCTTATGATGAGCTCTCAGTCTTTTAGTAAGTTTGTACCTCTGGACTATAAATTTCACAAGCACTTCTTAGTTCTCCCCTGCTTCATTGGACAGGATGCTAGAGTAGGCTGGAGTTGGGTATTGCCCTTCCTAAAGGTCAGCTAGGCTCTGATAAAACCCCAGCAGGTTTAGCTCTCATTAAATAGTTTCTCCTGAAGGCAGACCTCGGTCAGAAGAACAGAATACTCTGGTGTATTTCAAAATACTGTTAATTACAGTTTAGGTTTCCCCATCCTGTCACTGGTTTGCATGGAGGTTTCTGTTCATGGATTTCTGTCCCAGTGAGTTGTGACTCCCTGTATCTACTTGTCTATCTCTCCAACTTGGCAGACAGCAGTTTGTCCTATGACTACACTTCTCTTATGGATCTAAGAACAGTTGTTGATTTTTACTCTCTTCAGCTTTTTTATTTGTTAGGCTAGAATGGCAACTTGCAAACCCTTTAATTTTGTCTAGCTCCTCAAGGAAAGAGAGTGTGCCTAATTTCTCTGCCTCAGCAGTGCCTAACACATTAGAAGCTCTCACTAAAAATGTGTTTAGTGCCTGAGTGGTGAAAAAATAAATTAATGAAATAAAGACTTTAGCCTTCTAATGACATTGATTTATTGGACATAGAGATCTATAGTAGGTGCATTTCATCTCTTCTTACCATACTGTCCCCTTCATCTCAGACACCTGTTTCCTCATCAACTGACACACTCTTTTCCCAGACTTGCTTCAGACATTTTACTTTATTTACCGGAAGTTTAAGAACATTTCTTCTGTTACTCAAAACAATCTTAATTAATATTTTATTATGCTTTTTACATGTGTTAACATTGAATGTTTTTTCTTTGGGTGAGAGGTGGTTGTAATATATGAGCCTTTCATGTAAAAATAAACTTTCAAGGAATTTCTCAAATGCAGTTCCACATGAAAAGATCTATAGAAAGAAATAAAGATGAGGTTATGGCCTTCTGTTCCATCATTTTATGGCCTATAATAAAATAATGCCATATAATTTTCATAGGTGTGAGGTTATTTATTCTGTCTTTTCTCATAGAAACTTCTTTCAAGGATACTCCTCTGTTCCTAGTTTCTCTAAATCTGAATCAACTATAATTTTGAGTATCTGACGTGAGTTTATAGTTAAGTTGTTATTTTATAGAAACTTTTTATCTATTTGCCTCATTCCTTATTTTTTAATCGCTATAATTAACTCTTGAATACTTCAAAGTCTTTTTCCTTTTTTTGTCAAACAATGAGGTATAATCATGGCAACTAACAGTTGTGAAGGATTTTATGAGTATCTGAATCTAAGAAGCACCATTCTCCCATAGCTCAAATAATGCAGATTTAATGTTTTCTGGCTGCTTTGAACCCACAGGAATGCACATTTAAATCATATCCTGGGTTTGTTTACCAAGTTCCTATCAGCCTCTGAGGAGGTGCCCTGTTAATCTTGATCTCTTTCCGAATGGCCAGATGATGAATTCACACAGACTTTCCTTTTCAGCTACATGTCTCTCAAGCCACCTAAGAGTCTTTCAACAAATAGCCTGAATATCTTAATCACTTTTTCTCCTCTGGTCACCTCTCCTGTCAGAACCCTGGCATTGTGCCTAGTGAAGGAAAAGACAGTAAATTTTCTTGTAAGCTCATCAGCAGTATTTCCATAGGATTTCTAGGTGCCACCACTGAGAGAGTTGCAAAGTCTCCCATTACAGAAGCTAAACAACCTAGGTGTTTTCAGCATTCCCGACTCCCTTGATCAGAAAACCATTACTCACCCCTTTTTCCAGATTGTTTCCCATTGCTCCACATCCCCCACTCCCCATTTCCTTTGATTCATTTCTCTTCTTCTCTCCCTTTGGCCCCTGGATTTAGTCTTCCATCATGTCTAGCTGGCAACTTTCTTAACTAGACCTTCCTGAATTCTGTTTCTTTATTTACAGAGCTCAACTTCCCCGCTGGCCCCAACGACCTCTAATGTTTGCTTCTCTCCGGCCTCATGATGTCAGGTTTAAGGCTCAATTTTCATGGTTCCATCTTTTTCTTACGATACAATACAGTTCTAACTATATTCAAACAGCAACATAAAACAAATCATTTTTTTTTTCTGAAGGCAAAGAACCATTTGACTTTCCAATTACATCAACTGCAGCAAACTCCTTCTATTCCCTACCCTTCAGCATCTATTCTATACCTTCCACAGACTTCTGTATTTTCTCCATTTGCTTAGGTGGTAACTCAGTTGTCTCCAAACCCTAAAGCTCATAAGATGGCAGTGGGAGATGAAAAAGATTACACAGGAAAATCAGGCAGCAGATGGCATGGGCACTTTTCCAAACCTCTGTGAATATCTACAGTTTAAATTCCAGAATTAACTGCCTCCACATTTGGCTTTGGGCCACCCCGTATGCTGGGATTGCAGATTCCAGTCAGACCAAGCAAAAGCTGAGGTGAGAGTAGAAGATCCTTCTCAGTTGAAGTGAAAGGGTGATGCCACCCTTTTGTTCCCTTTGGAGGGAAGAAAGGAGAAAACTTGGAAAAATTAAAAACTGAGAAAACAGATACATGTGGCTCAATTTTATGTAAAAGTAACATAATGGTATCAGTTACTTTGAAGATCATTTCTAGCAGTGACTACAATTTTACAAACAGTGTACATGTTCAGATAAACGACTCAGTAAAGGGAGTGACAGAGAGAAAGGCAAAATACACTCATATCAATTAATGTAATTTTGTGGGTATTCCTCCTCGCTTGACAATTTCATGGCCTTGAATAGCTTGGTTTGGCTGTATTTCTTTTTGAAAAACAACAACTTTTGGAAAATGTTTCTGCTTTCTTTAAAGGAGACACTTTACAGAGAAGAGAACTTACAGAGAAGTTACCCAACTAATTTATCATAAATATCTTCAAACCAGATCATTTAGCTCTTTTTTAGAATATTAAATTTTGAAGAAATTATATATCCATTATCAAATTGACAAGACATGCAGATTGAAAATAATCCAACCATGTTTTAGATACTCCCCGCAAATACATCTTTTTTTTTTCCAACTCATGAAGGCTTAAGTCTACAGTACAATCCCATTTTCCATTTCTTTTTTTAAAAAAAATTTTTTTTAACGTTTATTTATTTTTGAGACAGAGAGAGACAGAGCATGAATGGGGGAGGGTCACAGAGAGAAGGAGACACAGAATCTGAAACAGGCTCCAGGCTCTGAGCTGTCAGCACAGAGCCCGACGCGGGGCTCGAACCCACGGACCGTGAGATCATGACCTGAGCTGAAGTCGGACGCTTAACCGACTGAGCCACCCAGGCGCCCCACCCCATTTTCCATTTCTAAGAGCATAATAAGAAGAGAAATCATGCAGCTTTGGGTGAAGAATACCCTGTTCAAGGAACTTTCTCACCAAAGTAAAAATAAAATGGCATGCTTCATTGTTATTAGGAACGTTTTCTTCTTCAATGGAAAACTACTCATCTGTTACTATTAATTAATAGCCTTTAACTGATTCAGATAATCAGTGTTGTTAAAATTAGTATCAGATGTATTCTACTCAAACTATTTAATTGCATTTTTCCCCAATACAGTGCCTAGATCCCTAGACATAGAGTGAAGGTTTGGGTTCATGTCCTTAATTGGCCATTTAATAACTGTGTACTCATGGGAATATTTTGCTTTTCATCATTTGTAAAATGGGAGTCATAACAGCCTTAAGGAGGCTAGTGAGGAGTAAATTTGAGAATGAATGTGAAAAATGGGTTTAAAACAACAATGAAAGATTTCTTTATTCATCCAACAAACATAGTTATTGAGTTCATACTAGGTATCAGGTACTGAGACTACAAAGATAGAAATTGAAATCCATCTCTATGGCACTTTGACACCCAGAAGAGGCCACATCCAAACAGTTAAACAGGACGATAATTGCTTTAATTAAAGTGTTGGGGTGCCTGGGTGGCTCAGTCGGTTAAGCGTCCGACTTCACCTCAGATCGTGATCTCACAGTTCGTGGGTCCGAACCCCGCGTTGGGCTCTGTGCTGACAGCTCAGAGCCTGGAGCCTGTTTCAGATTCTGTGTCTCCCTCTCTCTCTTCCCCTCACCTGTTCACGCTCTCTGTCTCAAAAATAAATAAACATTAAAAAAAATTTTAAGTGTATACAAAGTACAGGAAGGGCAGAGGAAGAAACTCAAACCTGCCTGAGAAAGTGGAGAAGAGTTTCACAGAGGAGACAAGTACTTGGATAACTTGAAGGATGAATAAAATTGTGTCAAGTGGACAGTGAGAATTGATCAGGGAGAAGAAAGAGAATCTGTGCAGACACAAAAGCATGAGAGAACATGGCACACTTATAATCCAGAGCTCCGGGAAAAGAGCTAAGCCAGAAGGATAGATAGAGCAATTCTCATTATATAGGAAACATTTGAATTTAGGATAGGGTGAGAGGAGATGAGAACTAAGGGTGGTTTCAGAGGGATTAAAGGTGAAAAACTCATGAAGGAGAATGAGAAGTAGCCACCCAGAAGTAGATGGAAAACCAGAGGAAAGTAATGTTTTAGAAGTTAATGCAGGAAAGAATTTTAGGAAAAAGGAGTGGCAACAGTGTCAAATGCAGCTAAGAGATCAAGTAAGAAAAACACTGAAATATATCCATCCACTGGACTAAAAACCCAGAGACCCTGAATAACCTTAAGTGAGGATCAAGAAGGAGATGTGGAAACATTATTGTAAAGTCTTGAGGTGCAAATAGGAAGTCAGGAAGTGAAAATAGTATTTGCTCCCCTGTGGCTGAGAAGAAAAGAGGATAACAGAGGAGAATAATCAAGGGCGTCAAGGGTGTTAGGGAATGGTGACTATCTCCAGCACCTAGGTCATGAAGAGAGGGAACTGTAACTAGGGAAGACAAAACTATTGTAGAGAACATTTCAATTCATATAGAAAAAAACAGAATATATTTTTATGTTTTACACATATACATCATATATATGGACATAATTAAGAAAATGATGAATTTCTATAACGTCTTGGGGGTTTTATCAATTAAACTGTGAATATACTTATTCACACAATATGGCTGAAAAATAAATTCTAGAAACATCAGTAAATTTTTTTAAGTTAAAACTGGAACAGATAGCTATACATCCTTTCATTTAAGAAATACATTGAGTATCTACTGTGTGCCAGTCACCGCACTAGGTCCTGGTGATACAGTGTGGGCAAGGTAACCAGGTTCCCTGCCATGCTCAAACTTAGAGTCTAATGGAAGAGAAAGACACCAAAAAAAAAAAAACAATTATTGAAACAAAATTTATTCAGTTCTTTCCTAGATATGTAACCTCATATTTCCATCTTTCGACTTTTGAATATCCAACCATCCATAAAGCTTTTAAATTTTATTCCAACAACCATGTATTAGGCATCAAATGTTGTCAGGCAATTGGCTAGTCATAAGAAGAGACAAGAATTTGGAAGACATACATCCTGCCATCACGCAGCTTATAACTAATTGTGAAAACTGAATCTTTCAAGAGTAAAATACAATAAAAGATCTCATATAAGTTTAAATGAGTGATAAAGGACTTTTTGCATGAGTACTATGGGTTTGCTATGATACACACAAGATACACATTTTTAATTGTTCTTTCAGTTAATTAGGATCACACGAAGTTACAACTATAAGAGATCCTAATGATCAGGTAATCTATAAATTTATTTTACAGATAAGGAAACTATGAGCCAGAGAAATGAGGGTCTTGCCTAAGATCCCACAAATCTAATTTTAAAAATCAAAATTCTAGGGCCTCCTGGGTGGCTCAGTTGGTTGTGTCTGACTCCCACTCAGGTCATGATCTCAGGGTTGGTGAGTTTAAGCCCCACAAGGGGGCTCTGTGCTGACAGCGCAGAGCCTGCTTCAGATCCTTGTCTCCCTCTCTCTCTTCCCCTCCCCCACTCTCTCTCAAAAACGAATATTTAAAAATTTTGAAAGTCTAAACAAATACTTCCATTTGCATGTTATGCAGCCGTTAAAAACTCATCTGTAGATTCATGTTTAATGAAACAGGAAGATATTTATAATACAGGGTTACAAATGTATTACCAATTTTCTGCAACATGCCACTTTAAACACGTTTTTTTCCTGTACTCTCAGTCCCTAAGGTAGCCAATTTTAAGGTTTTCAAAGTAGACAGAGACAACATATACATATAAACAGTGAGAATTCCTTTCTTTCTTTCCAATTCCTGTATGTTGCTTCTTTTACTCTTTTCAAATTTTATTGGCTAGTATGTACATTATAATAAAGCACTGATGGTATCCTTGTCTCCCTCCTGAGTTTAAATGCAATAGTTTTAATATGTCAATAATGAGTTTGATGGCTAAGGTAACTTTTTATAGCTGTTCTTTATTACATTAGACAGTTTTCCTTCTAATCGTTAAAGTTCCTTCTATGTAGTTGAAGCATTTTATTATGAATAGCTATTGAATTTATTAAATGATTATTCCTGATGTAATGAGATATCTGAATCTTTTCATCTATTCATGCGCTAAATTACATCGGTAGATTTTCCAAAGTTGATCAAACCATATACTTTTTTAATCAGTTCAACTTGATTATAATATTCTTTTAAAATTTGTGGATTTATTATAAGAAGTATCAAATATCACTAAAAGAAAAGAACATCCTAATGTTATCATCATTTAGCTTCAACAATTATGAACATTTTGCTATTCTTGCTTTATTTATTCCTCTCTCAACCCCAATTTGTTTTTTTAGGGTGGATTATTTAAAAATAAATCTCAGACATCATGTCATTTCGCCCACAAATATTTCAGTGTGCATCACTAACTACTAAGGTATTATTATCCTATTATTGTACCCAACAGAATTCATGGGAATTATTTTATAATCTAATACCTGTTTTATATTCATATTGCCAGGAGAGTCTCAAAAGTATCTTTTTACATTATTGTGTTCCCCTCCACATTATTAAACAAGATCCATACATTTTATGAATTTTATATCATGATTATGTCTCTTAAGTCTTCTCTGTCCTATAACAGTTCCCCCCAGACACACACTCCCTTTGTTTCATGGCATAGATTTGTTGGAGAATTTGGGTCATTTGTCCTAGAATGTTCTATCCTACAATTTCTGGATTTGGCTCACTGTTTCTTTGTGGTGTTATTTCACTGACTTTTCTAGCCTCCACTTTTCCTGTTAACTGAAATTCAGATATAGAAGCACTATTGAATTTAGGTTCAATATTTTAGGCAGGAATACTTCATAGGTGATGCTGTGTCCTATCACATCACATTGTGAGGTACAAAATATCTGATTATCTCACACTTAGTGATGATATGATTGATCACTGGACTCAGGCGGGGTCAGCCCAATTCCTCCATTGTAAAGTTCCCATCATCGTTTACCTAATGGTTTCAACACCTATTCATGATTATTTCCCACATGTATGATTTCATTTAGAGTTTCAAAATCATGATGATCTAATATGTCATTCATTTTGCCTTTGTTAACTAAATTCTTTTTCATAGAACTTTCTGTCATCAACATTTAAGGTACAATAGAATATACTTCACACAGAAAATTCACAATAAATGTTCATTTCTTCCCTTTATTCATTTTCAAGCTATGAGTTTTGTTTTAGCAACCATCGTTGGTGGCCATTGAGGTATTTTTGGTTTTGTTTTGGTGGTTTTAGTGTTACTATGGTCTCCTGGATTTCATATTTTTGAGGTGTTTCAAACCAATATAGTTATTTTTTTTGTTCTCAAATCATTCCATGTTATGCCAGTGGGAGCCCCTTCACATTTTATCCTCTGCCCTTGACATGATTCCATTAATCTTTAAAAGTCTTTTTATTTTCTGACACAACAAGATTTCCCAGGCTAAGCTTATTTATTTACTTCATAAGGCATGAAATTACCTATTTCTCCAAGAAGCTTGGTTTCTCTTATTAGGTAATATTTGTTAATATTTTAATGTGATTTTTGCATCTATATTCAAGAATGAAATTGGTCTTTTACATACACACACACACATTGCCTTCTCTGTGATTTTGTTGTGATGTAGAAGTCTTACAGAAAATTAAGAAGTGATTTTTTTCTTCTCTACTGTGAAGGAATTTCAATAATAGTGGAATTATCCATTGTTTAGGTGTTTAGTAGATTTACCTTGTAAACCTTCTCAGGATGGTGATTTCTTTATGAAAACATGTTTATTTACTAATTCTATTTCTTTAATAATTATTTTACCACCACCTCAACTGTGATTTAAACAAAAGAAGTTATTTTTAATATATTACATACCATTTTTAGATGTTTTCTATTGGGAGAGTTATCTCAGCACATCTGGTACAATATATCAACTCATGATTTTTTTTTAAGTGAGGTAGAGATGGAAGAAAAAGTTTCAATTACCCCAGAGCCTAACTCTTCATTCCCTTTTATTGTTGAATTGTTGTGGCTTCAAAGTATTGGTTGTAAAGTCTCTTTCCTCACACAACTTCCCGTCCCATTTTTCTTGGTTTCCATCATGGCAGAATTATTCAAGACATGTTTATGGGATTTCCAACAGAGCTTTAAAATAGAAGATTGGCCACAGTATGATATCCTGACTAAATTTTTTTATTTCTTTTTACTGATTTTTTAAATGGCACAATTCTATCTAAACTTACTAAATCTTTTATAAAATTATAGAATCTGAATTGTTGGCACATTACAGCAAGTAGCAAAAAAAGCAAAAGGAGTTGCCAGTTGAGCAAGGAGCAGTGAGATGTTTGGTACAGTTGGTATTTTTAATTGGTTCTACAAAAGATATTTTCTCAGCAGTTGACTATTCAAATATGACTGCAGTAAAGTCTCTGAAGCTCGTACCATAAAATTCTGCCACTTCATCAATTTTAAATTCTAATTCTTCAAAAGAGGTTTATGCCTCAAAGAAACTAAATCTGAGATGCCACATAAAATATCCTGATTAATGCATCTATCAACATCTGGCATATACAGAATGTTCTCCCTATTGATTGCTTCTAAAAAGTTACTGTCGTGGAAACATAAACTTTCAATAAAATGAAAATATCTTCATTATATTCAGATAATGGATTTTTTCACAACATAAACAGCTTCTATTAATCATTTTTTAAAGAGGAATAGGACTTCCATTTCTACAAAGATAGGGTAACAGAAGCAAAGTTACTCTTATGCTTGAAACAACCCCAAACAAACAAAACATATGAAATAGGAGTTTGCAAGACAGAGAAGGGCAGTGGCCTCTCAGTAATGGTAAACAAAGTAAGCTCTACATCTACTTCAACTTACCTCCTCGAGAGAGTTTCTAGGCTGTGTGCAGAGAATAGGAACGTGGGCAAAACCTGCCAAGTTCCCTGAGTTGAGAAGATGATGTCTGAACTGGGAAGACCAAGATTTAGTTCACAGGACAGAGTACCAAGTGAAGAAAACTCTGCATAGAGAAAGAACTCCAGAGACCTACAGAGAACCCCCTCTGAGTGTCCAGCAAAGTAATGATCAGTGCCTGCATGTGAAAAAACTACTCACTGGAAGGAAAAGAATTCCCTGAAAGGATTAGAGAGAATACCTGGCACTCACACAGAGTGGGAAATTATGCCTATTCCCACAAGGCAGACTGGAAAAACCTCAGAATTTGCTGGCCTTGGGTAGAGTGCTAGAAGTCTTACCTTGGTAATAGGCAATAATTAGCCTTAGTCTAAGCACAGCTCTGGTTCTGAATAACAAATTTTAAAAACAAGACTCATAAGGGTCAAACAGATTCCAAATAACTCAACCTAGAACAAAGTTCAGGAATGTTTACATAAATAGGGGCACCAGGTGACTCAGTAGGTTAAGCGTCTGATTTTTTATTTTAGTCAGGTCATGATCTCACAGTTCATGAGATGGAGCCCCACATAGGGCTCTGTGCTGATAGCAAGGAGCCTACTTAGGATTCGCTCTCTCCCTCTTTCTCTCCCCTCCCCCACCTACATTATTTTTGTCTCTCTCTCTGTCTCTCAAAATAAGTAAATAAACTTAATTTTTAAAAAAAAATTTTAACGTTTATTTTTGAGACAGAGAGAGACAGAGCATGAACGGGGGAGGGTCAGAGAGAGGGAGACACAGAATCTGAAACAGGTTCCAGGCTCTGAGCTGTCAGCACAGAGCCCCACGTGGGGCTCAAACTCACAGACCACGAGATCATGACCTGAGCCGAAGTCGGCCGCTTAACCGACTGAGCCACCCAGGCGCCCCTAAATAAACTTAAAAAAAAAAAAAGAATGTTTACATAAATACAAAAATTTCCAGTACTCAACAAGGTGAAAGTCACAATGTCTGGCATCCGACCAAAAACTGAGCAGCTGTAGAAAGAAGGAGGGAAATACAACCCATAAAAAAAAGGAGCAAAATCAATCAAAACCAACCCAGAATCAACAGATGTTAGCACTAGCAGACAAACATATTAAAAGTTTTTATAATTGTATTTCATGTGTTCAAAAAATGAAGTAGAGACATGGAAGATAAAAAGAACCAAGTCAGATGTCTAAAGATTAAAAAAAAATGTAATATCCAAGATAAAAGATCCCTTGGATGGGATTAGTAACAAATGAGATATCGCAGAAGAAGAAAATCAGTCAACTTAAAGGTACACTGATAGAAAGATCCAAAATGAAATACAGAGAGATATAGAATTTAAAAATTAAAAAGACAAAGCAGGAGTTGGTAAGAAATAACTTTAAGTGGCCTAACATACATGTAATTTAAATTCTTGATAACAAGATGGGGTGAAGAGGAAATGCAATTTGAAGAAATAATAACTAGAAATTATTCAAATTTGAGTAGAAAAAAACCATATATCCAAGAATCTCAACAAACTGTGAGCATAAATAACATGCTACACCGAGTCACATAGTAATCAAATTATTTACCCTATGACCCAGCAATAACACTACTAGGAATTTATCCAAAGGATCCAGGAGTGCCAATTCATAGGGGCACGTGTCCCAATGTTTACAGCAGCACTTTCAACGCGATAGCCAAATTATGGAAAGAGCCTAAATGTCCATCAACTGATGAATGGATAAAGAAGATGTGGTTTATATATACAATGGAATACTACTTGGCAATGAGAAAGAATGAAATCTGGCCATTTGCAGCAACGTGGATGGAACTGGAAGGTATTACGCTGAGTGAACTAAGTCAGAGAAGAACAGATATCATATGTTTTCACTCATACGTGGATCTTGAGAAACAGAAGACCATGGGAGAAGGGAAGGGGGAAAAATTAGTTACAAACAGAGAGGGAGGAAGGCAAACCATAAGTGACTCTTAAATATAGAGAACATACTGAGGATTGATGGGGTGGAGGGGTGAGGGAGAGGAGAAAACAGGTGACGGGCATTAGGGAGGGAACCTGTTGGGATGAGCTCTGGGTGCTGTATGTAAGTGATGAACCAGGGGAATCTCCCCCAAAAACCAAGAGTGCACTTTACACACTGTATGTTAGCCAGTTTGACAATAAATTATATTTAAAAAAATCGGAGTTAAACAGAAAATCCTAAATGCAGCCATAAAATGATGTTTGGACAGAAAAAGAAAGGTAAAAAACGTAGCAGATTTTCTCATCAGAAGCAATATATACAAGAAGACAATGGACAAATATATTTTAAGTACTCACAATGTGTCAATCTTGATGTCCATACCCAGTAGAGTATTTTTCACAAATGTATGTGAAGAAAAGCTTTTTCAGATACAAAAGCTGAAATAATTCATTACCGGTAAACCCACACTACAGAATATGTTAAAAGAAATCAAGAAAAATAAAAACTATACCAGATGGAAATAGGAAACTGCACAAAGGAATTAAGAGTAGTAGAAATGGTAACTACATGAATAAATATGAAATACTTTCTCTTATTTAAATATTATAGAGGATAATTGACTAAACAAAAACATTGTAATGTGAGGGTTATAACAGGAAAATGTAAAATATATGTCAACGATAGCACAAAATTCAGGAAAAGAGAAATGAGAGTATATTATAGTAAGGTTCCTATACTATTTGGATACTAGTATGATATCACTTAACTATGAAAAGTTAAAGATGTATATTATAAACCCTAAAACAACCACTAAAATAAACAAAGAATTATATTAGCCAACAAAGAAGATGAAAAAGAATTATGAAAAATAGTCAGAAAGGAGACAAAAAAATAAAAAAGAAGAAAAAATGAGGTAAACATCAATTAATAACAAGAGTATAGAAATAAAGCTAACCATAATCATATTAAATTAGAGACCTAAACATACCACTTAAAAGTAGAGATTGTCAAATTGGATGAAAAAGCATGACCCACCCATATGCTGTTTACAAGAGGTACAATTTAAATAGAAAGAAACAAATATGCGTAAGGTAGAGGAATAGAAAAAGATACACTATGTTAACACTAAGCAAAAGGAAGCTGTAGATATATTAATATCAGATAAAATAGATTTCATAGTAAGAAATACTACCAGGAATAAATAATGTCATTTCTTAATGATAAAGATGTAAATTTATTAGGAGAACATAACAATCCTATAGTGCACCTAGTTAAAAAAGATCTCCAAAATGCATGAAGCAAAAGCTAGATAAAACTATAGGAAAAAATAGGCAAATCTAAAATTATGGTCAGAAATTTATCCCTTACCTCAATAATTGATAGAACCAGGAGAACAGAAAATCAGCAAGACATAGAAGACTTGAAAAATATAATCAGCTAATTTGACCTGACATTTCTAGAATATTCCATCAGAATACACATTCTTTTCAGGAGTAAGTGGAATAATTACCAACATAGACCATATTCTGGGCCATAGAACAATTCTCAATAAATGTAAAGAAGATTCAAGTCACACAAAGTATGTTTCTGAATTAGCATGTGATTAAAATAGAAACAAATAACAAAAGGATCTTCGTAGAATCTTCAAAATGTTTGAAAATGAAATATCCATTGCTAAGTAAGCCATGGGTCAAAGAGGAAGTCAAGGGAAACTACAAAGTATTTTGAACCGAGGGAAAGCAAAAACATAACATAATAAAATTTGTTGGATGATGCTAGACATTAATTGGGAAGAGAAATTGATAGCACAGCATTCATATGTTACAAAACGAGAAAGGTCTTAAATCAATGACCTCAGCTTTCACTTTAAGCTAGGAAAGTAAGACTAAATGAGACCTAAAACAAGCAGAGGAAAGGAGATAAGATCAGAGCAGAAATTAATTTAAAGATAAAAACAATAGAGACAAATCAATAAAAATGAAAGGTGGTTCTTTAAAAGATAATGAAATGGATAAACATTGGACAATATTAACAAAAATAAAGAGAGAAGGGTTAAATTACCATATCATAATATTAAAGGGGATATTACTACATACTGCACAGAAATTAGAAGAATAAAGGAATACTAAAAACAACTTTGCTCCTCTAAATTCAACAATAATGGACAATTCCTAGAAAACCCCAAACAAAACTCAGCCAACATGAAATAGATAACCTGAATAATCCTGAAACTATTAAAGAAATGGAATTTGTAGTTAAAATACTGTCAAAAAGGAATTTCCAGGCCCAGATGGTTTACCTGGAATTTTCTACCAAGCATTTAAAGAAGAAGGAAAACAACAACAACAACAACAACAACAACAACAACAAGAAAATCACACCAATTCAATTTTATACAATCCCTTCCAGTAGATAGAAAAGAAGAGAAAACTTTCTGATTCATTTCATGAAGCCAGAATGAACCTGCTACCATAACCAGATAAAGATAGTAAGATAGAAAGAACACTAGAGAACACAAAATCTTCATCAATCACCAAATCAAACTCAACAATATAGAAAAAGAATAACACAATACAACCAACTACAGCTTATCCTAGAAATGCAAGGTTGTTTCAGTATTTTTTTAAATTGGCTTTAATAAAGAATACTTTAATATTTCAAAGAAGAAAGAATATAAATTGATGCAGAAAAAAACACTTAACAAAATTCAACGTCAATCTCTCAGCAAACCTGATAAAGGACATCAACAACAACAAAACCTACAGGAAATACCATACTTAATGTGAAAGGCTGAATGTTTTCTCTCCAACATTGGGAAAAAGATAAGAGCATCCATTCTCACCACTCTTATTCAGTATTATACTGGCAGTCCTAGCCAGTGTGATAAAGAAAGAAAAATAAATTTTAAAAAGCATATATAATAGAAAGGAAGTAACATTACTATCTTTATTTGCAGAATACATAATTTTAATCATCTGTGTAGAAAATGCCAAAGAACTTACCAAAAAACTTCCAAAAGTTTGAGTTTAGCAAGATCACAGGTTATAAGAAAAGCACACAAAATTCAATAGTAATTCTGTATACTAGCCATGTAAATTAGAAATTGAAATGAAAAACCAGTAATATTTTAATAGAGATAAGATGGGAAAAAATGAAATAAGGCTAAATCTAACAAAAATGTACAGCATCTTTTTGCCAAAAACTAAAAAATTGTTGATGAAAGAGATCAAGACCTAAATAGGTAGAGAGACATAGCTTGTTCACAGAAGGGAATACTTAACATTAGTAAAGATGTTAATTCTCCCCAAATTGATCTATAGGTTTTATGCAATTTCAGTCATAATCCAAGGAACATTTCTTTTGTTTTCTAATGTTTATTTATTTTTGACAGAGAGTGTGGGCACTAGGGAGGGGCAGAGAGAGGAGGAGACAGAGGATTCAAGATGGGCTGTGCACTGAGAGCGGAGAGCCTAAAGTGGGGCTTGAACTCATGAACTGTGATATCATGAACCGAAGTTGGACACAACCCACTCAACAGACTGAGCCACACAGGCACCCCAAGATTTCTTGAGTATAGGGGCAAGATGACTCTAAAATGTGCGTGGAAAGGTAAAGGAATTAGAACAGCTAAGACAACTTGAAAAGAAGAATTACATTACCTGGTTTTAATACTTACTATAAAGCTGCAGTAATCAAGACAGTATGGTATTGGCAAAGAGAAGGACACATACATCAATGGAACAGAATGCAAAGTCCAAAATTATACCAAACAAATAGGGCCAATTGATTTTTGACAAAATTGCAAAGCAATTCATTGAAGAAAGAATAATCTTTTTGACATATTCTGTTGAAAAAAATTGGACACATATTAAAAAACAACCCTTAACCTAAACCTTATGCCCTACATAAAAATTAACTCAAAAATGGATCATATATCTCAGTGTAAAGTGTAAAACTATAAAACTTTCAGAAGAAAACAGGAGAAAATTCTTGTGACCTACAATTAGGCAAAGAGTTCTTAGACAGGATACCAAAAGCGTAATCTATTAAAAATAAAGAATAATAATCTTTATCAAAGATTAAAATGTGTTGCTTTTATAGTCTCAGTAGGACTGCTGAGTGTTTACTCAAGAAATAAAAACTTATGTTTGCACAAAAACCTATACAAGAATACTTACAACAGCTCTGTTCATGATTACCCCAAATTGCCTAAGATACCTTCAACAGAGGAATGGGTAAACAGACCAGTACATCTGTACCATGGAATATTAATCAGAAGTAAAAAGAAACAAACTGTTGGTTCATGTAACAACTCTGATGGATATCAAAGGCATTATGCTGAGTTAAGGAAGTCGATTTCAAAAAGTTACAACTGTAAGATCCCGTTTATTTGACATTCTTAAAAAACAAGGAGGGTAAGCAGAGGTTGATGAAAAGGTCAGATCAGGAACTGGAACTTTAATAGCAGAGGTGAAAGCTGAAACCTTACAGAAAGATGAGAACCTAGAGAAGGAAATGCGCAGAAAGAGGTCACTCATTGAATTCCTTCCCTGGCCCCCTCTCCTAATCCTCAGCCACCTTTCCATTGGGCTGGGTGGGAAACATCGCTATCGCTATTTTATTTATTTTATTTAGCTATGTTTAGTATTATGAGTACAGGTTGCCCTTTTATAACACGGAAAGTGCAAGAAATGTGTAGTCCTGGGTTTGAATCTTGGCACTATTACTTAGTATCTGTGTGATATTGGACAACTTAATCTTTCAGAGCTGCTCTTCTCACCTTTAAGAGTAGAATAATGATAACTTATAAGAATTTCACAGTAATATAAATGAAGTGTGTAATAAGATGGGTGTTTTATAAATGGTAGCTATTAAAAGTATTGCACAGTTGCTTAAAGGCAGCACTCTATCAATGGGGTATCACTTTATTATGGAAGTAGACCATTATAAATGGTCAAGGATTTCAGAATGTAATATTTGCAAGATGTTTCTTTCATCAGAATTTATTGCATAACACTAGCAGAGTCATTTTAGTATTAATTACCTGAATAGTGAAACTGGTGATAGCTTTGTGATTACAGAACTAAGTAGAATAATGGTAGCCATTTAAATGTTATACTGCCTATATCTGTTAAACAGTGTCATAAAATTGACACCTTACAACTGCATCCGGCTCATCTCCATTTCATTCCTCCCTGGTTTCCTATAAACTCTCCCTGGTGGTTTTCTTTAGGTAAAAGTGCAGTATATTCTGGCTATTGAATGAAATCTTATACACACACAAGCAACCTTAACCATTGGGAAGTATATTAGAAATACTTTCCATTTTCTGACCTTTGGTGAGGTGTCTAAAAATTTAAGTCACATCAAAACAGTCTCTGTCTCTCTGATCAATTATCCTTCATCTCCCATGAGTTTTTACATGCACATCACTGAATCCCCTTCTTCTAAATCAGAAACTATGTATTGACTTCTTTGTGAATAATGCTAAGCCATGTCTCTATGGCCTTCAGACCCATCCTTTCTGTGGTTTCTTTATCATCCCTCTTTTTAATTAGAGAAGCCATGCTCTTGCCTCTGCTTTCCTGAACCTCAGTTTTCATCCATGTATATGGTATGTTCCAGGTACTACAGCAACTTTTACCTCACGTGCATTGTGCCCCCTTATTCCTCTGTGCCATTTCCCATCCTGCTGTACTACAAAGAATATCTTTCCTTGTCTATGTGAAAGACAACTGAGGCATCCCCTAGGAAAACTTCCTGGGTGTTCACCAAAGGATTCACTCATTCTTCCTCTCTGTTCTATGGTGTTTGGTACAGCCTCTATCATCACCCTTATATTGTTGGGTAACTGATTGCTTTCTGGTCTATCTTCCCTTATCTATTCCCTTGTGGATAAAGACTTTATCTTGCTTCTTTTTTGTATTCCTAACACGTATGCCAGCGTCTTGCATGGAACAAATAATATTTCAAGGCTAGAAAGTGACAAAATGAAATTCCTTGCCCTCTAAACTTTTTTCTCAAGGTTCACAAGAGCACTGAGTTATTAAAGAGTGTTAATTGTAGAACCTTCTGGATGATCCCACTTGTGCCTTCCAGACTTTGGTGTATCCTATGTCTAAGACCTTTGTATAGGATATAAAAACTCCTTCATATTGTGGTGGCCAATTTCTTTAATTTCTTTCCCCTTCCTGGAAATCTCTTTAATTAAATTTTCCAAGTTCTTTTGCTAGTGACCTAAAGGCCCTAAGGGATTACGTGTGTAGGAACTAACCTGGCATTGAGCCTAAAAATGGTTTATTGCTTCAGGGAGAGAAATTACTTTCTGGACAATTTAAACTGGATTTTCTTTCTGTGTATGTTTTAGATAATAATGGAAAAAATCATAAATTAACCAGAACCTAGGAAAGAAGGCTTTACACTTGTTGTATGGCATAGGTCACCTGTGTAGGAAACGTGCATTTTAAGATATGCCAACAAAGACTTGATTACCCTGTAGTTTCTGGTCCAACTGATACCCCCTTAGAACCTCACTCCCGTCCCAGTTAATAATTAAACATGTAAAAACATATGCACTCACTATCTCTCTTTCTTTCACATATCTCGAGGGAAAGTAGCTTACATGAATGCATTATTTATTCATTCAACAAATATTAAGTAAGGCTTGTTAGAGGTAAGCACTGTACTAGGCAGTTAGAGGGATTCAGTTCCTTGAGGACAAGAGTCACAATTGGCAAAATAAGCAATATTTCTAAAACAAGATTTTTAAAAAAGTGCCATGCCTATGAGAAGTACAGAGATGTGCTTTTGGAGGTCAGAGGAAGGGAAAGGCACATTTGTCTGAGTTGCATGATGGAATATTGAGTGTTGAAACCAAATCTTCTTGCAAAATGAGTAAGAAATCCATGGCTTACTTGCAATGTAGGGGCAGAATAGGATGGTTTCCATGGCCTTTTAAAAGAATTTGAAGATTTAAAATGTACACA
This sequence comes from Panthera uncia, assembly GCF_023721935.1. Classification (NCBI taxonomy): domain Eukaryota; kingdom Metazoa; phylum Chordata; class Mammalia; order Carnivora; family Felidae; genus Panthera; species Panthera uncia. The sequence goes on from NC_064807.1 coordinate 42,232,526, forward strand.
TATCTTCAGTCCCAAGCTTCATATCTTCAGTTTTCCAGTATAAGGTTAAGATAAAGTTATCCTTTAATAACATTTATTCTCCAAGTCTTTATCCCACAGACTAATGAGTACAGTTGCAGTATGTTGATAATGCTTTTGAGTAAAGGGCAAAAATGTAGCTCAACATGAGAACATTTCAACTACTTATTCAAAGATATGCTAAATTTAACCTCAAAGAAATTATTACTTCATTGGTATCTCTGAATGTTTTCTAAAATAAGATCAATTTCCTTCAGTCCGGGATGTTTTAGATATGGCCTGGCTTAATGGTGAAGGAGTGAACAAGAGCTGAGCTGTTAATGACCTTCCATTTCAAGACTCTCTGATGACCCTCTCAGCCAATCAAAGCACAAGCAAGTGAGGCTAGAAAACAATCACCCTGTTGAACTCATGCTGTAAGAAAAGTCATGCAGTGAATACTCTTGGCTAAGCACTGTGCTAAGCTAAGGGACTGGAAAGATGAATCTTGTACAGTCCCTGTGAGAGCACACATAGCTTAGTGGGGCAGGAATGAGTGTACATTACCATAAATCAAGACATAACTTAAGCTCATAAGAAAAGTGACCATTACTGTGGAGTAGGCAATTTTCTGAGAAAGCTTGTATAGAAACGATGGTGTTTGATATTGAATAATGAACCTTAAAGTTGGAAAAAGCAGAAGAATCAAGACACCAAACCTATATAAGGAGAGGAAAGTCCTACCCACATTGTCCTGCTTATTACAAAGAACTAAGATGATTCGCTCATAGTCTAGAAAGAGATCATCTTTCTGGTGGTGGTTTTTGTTGATCTGTTTGAATATACCTATCTAGGCTCATGTATAGTCAGGGTGAGCTTTATTATCAAGCAGAATCTTGAGATTTTAAGAGGTGTTCTTAACCAACCCCTTCTGACCCATCATACTTGACACTGTCATGGTGTTTGAAACTCCATCATTCCTCATCATTCAAAGATTATACCTTGGTCTTCAGTTGACTTCTTTCCTAAATACCCCTCAGAAAGTATCTGGTTGACCAGTATGGTTTGGATATTAGTTGGCAACTGGCTGAAAATAAGTCTAGATTATTAAAAAGGAGAATTGCAGCCTTTAAAAACACTGCTGAAAGTACTAAGAGGAGTTATGGGAGCTGAAATTGGGAATTGATAATACCTGCTTTACAATTTGACTATAGGGGTGCACATGTGTTTGATTTTCCTCCCTGCCTTCATCCCTCTCCTCACCTAAAAAAGGAATGGCAAAATAATTGGAATCATGGGAGTTCCCATCCTAGAGTGGAGCAAGCTGGGAGGATGTGTATAAAATGCACATGTTCGATCTTATCATACTGCCGCTTCGTAACCGAATTTGCGACCCTGTTTAAGAGTTTTGCTCTGCCAAGGTGCCTCCCAAAATTATACTCTTAGATAAGCAGCAGAAGTTTATGAATCCCCAACCATTGCTAAAATATCCAAGAGAACTTTCAAATCCTGAGATAGTTTGGCAAAAATTTAAAAATCAATCAATAAAAATAAATACAAGCCAGCTTCTTACTTTACTATGGTCCTGACATTGGTTGAATATAGTGCTTAGTTTCACAGCAATATTTCTAATTGGGTTAAAAAAGAAAACTTTATAGACCCAAATCAAAAAGGGGTAAGGGAACGGGAGACCATCAATGAAAAATTTCCCAGAAAAATTTTTACCCACCTGAGATAGATGGAACTTCAGCATCGCATGTATAGTGCATATATTTTTCCCTTAATATATTCCATTTATCCCACAACAGGCATGGCTACAGAATTCCTAATTAGGATTCTTTGTTGGAGGGACACTAACCCGTAAAGTCCTCAGAATCATCAATAGACCAGATGTGATGGCCTTATTCATAGCACTACTTGGTTAAGAACAAAAGCCCAGGGATGAGAGGGCGAATCCTTGCCAAGGGGTCAGTCCACTGACTAGTGACGTGTCCAGGAAGTCTTCATGACCCAAGGCAGTGAAGAGCTGGGGTAGAAGACAACTTGTCAGAATGCAACTTTTCATCTTGCACAGAAATTATTTCTCCTCCCTGACAGAATACCTACATTTTTAATTTACCTTAAGTTAGATTGGCAAGTAATTTCCTAAGTATAAAAAAACACCATGTCAAAGGGGCATGCAAAACTCAGTATTTCTTTTGCATTCTGGAATTTAGCTTCCTGACTTCTTGGTGGCAACCATAATTGTGAATAATAATAGCTATGATTATTGCTTATTATGGTTAAGAGTCTTTCTAAGCATTTAAACACACTTTCTGCTTCTCAAATAATGAGAGGTTAGGTAACCTGCCAGGGGTCACAGACTTAATTCGTGCAGGTATACAGCTCTGAACCCAGCCATCCAAAAGTCAACCACAAGGTCAGTCTGTCTCCTCTGAGGAAACTGAGGCCCACAGACATTTCCACTTGCCTGAGGTCACTCGGCAAGCTGGTCTCATACTCCAGCCTGAATCCAGAGTCTACACACTTCCTAAATAATTTGAAATGAGTAGCTCCAACCTTTAAGCAAATAAAGAATAGGCAGCAGTTTATCCCTTTATTTTTTCTAAGAGGAGGTGTTTTTTAATGAATCATATTAATATTATAAAAGATTTTATTACTAGGCTTAGAGAACTGTAGTATCTTGAAAACATTTTTATCACTTGATGTAGGTATCTCATATAAGGTCTTGCTCTGAAATTACATCTCTCTTAAAGCTTTAGCTTTAAAGCAGGATGGCTATATTGATGCTTCTGTGATTATTGTTTCCCAATGGCCTTTTCTTCCACCTGCTAGTCTAAGGCATATTTGGAGCAAATTGGAGACACTTGGACTTAAACAAATCTAACTAAAACCCAGTGTACAGATTTCTCAATCAAGAATGGATTTGATAATTATCAGTTTGGGTTAGTAAGATTAAAATTGAGATTTGCAAGTCATTGAGTTGCCCAATTGCTAAATAGGGATATACTCAGATACGCTTTTGGTAGGTGCTTCCATGGATCATTCTAGGTTTAATTCCTGTATTTGGGAAGAAACAATTTCATAGGTAACAAAAACAGGTAACGCAGCTATTTCACAGGTATATGGTGTTAAAATATTAGAAGTGACATTTATATCAAAGCAAACAAGAAAAGTCACCATAAACTTTATGGTATTACTTTTAATTTAATTTATTAAAAATAGTAAGTAGTAGAAGGTAAATAAGAAAGTATACAGCAAAGAGAGATATGATTTTTTTAAATTTCCATAAGTGTGTGCCTGTTGGATCACAAAAACCTTCTTTTAATGCAATTTAACTTTAAACTAGAGTAACTAACTAGCTTTGCCCAGGACGTTCTCATGGTCTCTTAACATCTCAGATGTTAGTGCTCAGGCAGGAGCCCAGGGGCAAGCACAGAGGTAAGCTTCAGGGGAAAGCCCAAAGGCTTTCAGGTTACGTTTTCCAAAACCTTTCAATTAGCTAAAAAGTTTGCTGAAGCTTGCGGCTAAGTGTTGGCTCTCCTTTCTAAAGCAGGGACGGGGCCTGCCATGCCTTGAAAATGAACTCACAGATTCTGAAACGCCTCTCATTTCCCATGACTGTGTTCAAGTGGAAGTGTTTTACGCTCAGGACAAGATGGAAGAGAGTAGGGTCCCCATCCTTTTTCTGTGCCTAGTCCAGGTCTTTGATGTCTCATGCTGCAGAGTTCTGCAAGTGCTAAAGTTGTCAGGCAGTTTGCCACCCTCCTTCCCTACCCACCCTGCCCCCCCAAATACGTTACTTCTTGAGGGTTACCTTTTGTTTTCAACATCTTATCATCATCCAAGCATGGTAAAGCAATTTTAGATCATTATATAATTTTTGCACAAAATTCAACTGCCTTTTATGAAATCTGTTATTTACCTGGCATTGCACTTGGGACTAAAGAGAGCACAAAAGATATGTAACGTGGTTACTGAAGATTGCAGGGATCTCTCTCATTTTCAGGGGAAAAAAATATCGTCCATGCACAACAATTGCAAGACATCATAAGTCGGAACACAATGAAACAGTAGCATCTAAATAGGAGAAGGTAAATTATACCCTCTATAAAAATTAGGCAATATACATCATTTTTGACCATTTCAACTGTATTTTTCTTTAATGTGCATAAATAAAAAGCCTCAGTTCTTTTGAATGCCTTCTTTCTTACTCATTCTGATCTTTAGCGTGTAATCCATAAAAGGCCATTGCACCTTCATAAATCTTCTTTAATTCAAAGCATAACTCTTAGAGCTCAAAAACTGAGCAGATTAGCTGTTGTAGCTCCTCACTGAAATTGTCGGTGTATAAACATCTCCCTCGGGTCACAACTACAGTCGGTGTAAAAATAAATCAGAAGTCAGCTATAAGTTCCAATGATTTATCAATGAGTTTTTTAATGGTGTGTGTCTGAATTATAGCATTTTTGTGAACCCCACCACTGATTGCCATTTTCATTAGTTCATAACGTTTTTGGTATACATAAATATACATGCACACACATGTGTATTTGCATCTACAAATTTTGCATTTCATAATGGCATATTCTTTGCCACTAGATCAGCTGCACTATTTTTGGAAACATTACTCTCTCTACTTGGAAATCACAACCTCTTAGTCAATCTAAATATGACTTCATAACTTTTATAGCTTTCACCTATGCTTTTGCAAAACTTTATTGTGATTGCAAAATAGCTCTGTGTGGTTAAGAAAAAGAAAGTGACTGCTCATGACATACTCTAAAAAATGCTTTGTGTTTCTCTTCGGTGTTGGGATCATGATGTAGCTGAAGTGTTTTGTGTGCTAGTGTGTGAGCAGATAATCTAGGAGGTTACATAAGGGTGTGTTTCTAAATTAAACTGAAATCTTGACTCTATTTCTTCTCCAGTCACTAATTAAATTAAAGTTGAATCATCCAGAACAATGCTTTCAGAGGTCCCTCTGCCCTGGAAAAAAGATTAACATTAATTTAAAATGCAGAACATCATTAATTTTATTCATTAGGCACAAGCAATTCTCTTACCAATTCATCATTCTCCTTTGGGGTGGGGGACGTTCTCAAAGTTTTGTTTCTGTTTTTAAAATGTGAGGTTTTTCTTCTTCTTCTTTATTAGGTGAAATTTCATTTTAACTCTCTATTGATCTGATTGTAGTGTAAGTTTTAAAGCAGGGCTTCTTAAAATTTTATATACACGGGAATCACCTATGTCTCTGAAATGTGCAGACTGGTTCAGAAGGTCTAGAATGAAGCCTGAGAGTCTACATGCATAACAGTCATCAGGTGATGTGTCTCTGCTGCTAAATGACACTCTGAACAGCAAGATTTTAAAGTATCATAAGCATGTATTATTCCAAGAGTTCATCAATAGCATTATTCTTCTGTGAACCACACTGACTTCCTAGGATATATTTGCCCAAGTTCCCCTTCTTATGCCTCGTTCAGCATTTTTTACTCCATATTGCTCACGTAGAAGCTGCCAGTTCAGAGGAATCCCTCAGTAAACCTTCTTGGGAGCTGGAACTAATCTGGTTCTAACCTTTCTCTAGGGGAGTGTTGTACAGACTTTGAAAATGTTGTAGCTGTGTGTAGAAAACTAAAATATGCTTTAGACACATACATTTAAGTGAGTTTAATGTGATCCCTGCAATCTCACACCAAAAGGACCTATACTATTTCGCTGACGACCCCCCCCCCCCCAAGCATCACAGAACTAAAAGCAGCTCTGTGACCTCCTTTCTACCAGGGATCCTGAGACAAGGCCAATACCAAGACAATGGCTGTCCTAGTCCCCAGAAGACCCCTTGCACCAGGTGCACACCCTCCAGCTGAAATGAAAATGTGCATCTCAAAGGGGAAATGTTTGCTGAATGGACTTGAATGAGAGGAGCAGGAAAGCGATGTGAATTGTACCACTAACCAATACTTATAAGGACTGTTGGTTGGGGCAGGAGATGGGCTCAAATAGTTAGTCCTATATGGTTTAGCCATAAATTATCTCTATAGACATAAACTAGCAGGCTGAATGAGTCACACCACATTTGCCTGTTTTAGGTCCCCGCAGAGATGGTGGAGAAAGGGTGCCAAACTGTCAAGGTGGGTGCACTAATTATTGAATGCCAGACAGACTCTGTGAGCCAACTATGCCGAATAATTGTAACATGTACTCCAGCAGGTGTATTCATGTGCCGCACCTGTGCCAACAGCCTCTGGTCACCTCCAGGATGGTATCAAAGAAATAAACTTCAATTAAGACAGACTTTGGAGTGTCTGGGTGGCTCAGTTGGTTAAGCATCCTACTCGATTTCAGCTCAGGTCACAATGTCACAGTTCATGAGATCGAGCTCTGCATAGGGCTCTGTGCTGACAGCACGGAGCCTGCTTGGAATTCTCTCTCTCCCTCTCTCTGGCCCTCCCCCATTTGCACACTCTCTCTTTCTCTCTCTCAATAAATAAACGTTTAAAAAAACAAAAGACAGACTTAGGGGATAAGTTTAAGTTCAGAAATGCCCTGGAGATGTTTTTATTCATTGAGATGTTGAGTTTATAAGTCCAGAATACAAATGCAAAGGGGCACTGGTTAGCTGACTTATAAGTATCTGGCATGGTCAGAGGCAAATCCCATAAAATATCCCATTTGTGGAAGAAGCTAAATGTGAGCTGATGTGGCCCATTATTCACAAGTCTTTTTCATTCAAAAGAGTGTTCATTCAGAGACAATTATAAGCATCCTCTGAGATGTTTAAAGCCCCAGATTCTCAAGATTTAGAACAAATTTCACTGCGTATAAGAATTTGTGTATGGGACACTATCCTAGAAACTCCCAAATCTTATTTGCTGGAACCAACATCAGAGGTCAATAGTCCAAACTCCCACTCAAAGCTGGGAGTCCCAGAGAGTCCCACTCTCTGTCGCATTCCTTGGCCATTGGTCATCCAGCCTGTGCCTGAACATTTCCAGGGATGGGAAACATCCCACTATTTGAGAAAATGCATCCCCTAATGATAACGCCAAGTGTGAAAACATTCTCCCAAATACAGATCCCAAATTTGCCCTTCTTTTTCTTAATTTTTTTTTAACGTTTATTCCTTTTCTGAGAGACAGAGAGAGACAGCGAGTGAGCGGGAAAGGGGCAGAGAGAGGGAGACACAGAATCTGAAGCAGGCTCCAGGCTCTGAGCTGTCAGCACAGAGCCCGAAGCAGGGCTCGAACTCACGAACTGCGAGATCATGACCTGAGCCAAAGTCGGACGCTCAACCGACTGAGCCACCTGGGCGCCCCAAATTTGCCCTTCTTAAATTTCTACCCTTTGGTCCGATTTCTGCTCTATGGAACTATAAAGGACAGGTCTTCACCTTCTAAAACCTTGATGAAGAAAACCTCTCAGCTGCCCCAAAGGCTTCTCTGCTTCAATTCAATAGCCTCAGTTCCTCCATCTTTTCTTCTCATGACCAACCCTTACTCACCCAAGTGAGATGATTATGAACATCCTAAAACCATGATCCCCAGGACTGAACTGAATAGTAATAAAGTGATCAAATCCACTTCTGATGCTGCAGAAATACTGTTTTGATAAGCTGGAGTTTAATTTTTATTCATGTGGCATAAAATTTGCAAATTTCTTTCCACCAGCCACATGATCCTGCTTTTACTGAGTTTACAGAAAAAAAAAAAAATCCACATGCTTCCACATAAACAATGAATGGCAAAACTGGTCTTTTCTTCGTTTGATATTGGATAATAGATTTTTCCTTTTAATCTAAATTTAGAATGTAACATATATCACTTTAAGGAGCCCACCTCATTAAATTTGGCCTGTTGTACCAGTTGATCAATATTTTTTTAACTACTCATTTTATCTGGGTGCTAACCACAAATTACATTAAAAATATCTTCCAGGGGTGCCTGGGTGGCTCAGTCGGTTAAGCGTCTGACTTCAGCTCAGGTCATGATCTCATGGTGAGCTCGAGCCCTGCATTGGGCTCTGTGCTGACAGCTCAGAGCCTGGAGCCTGCTTCGAATTCTGTATCTCCCTCTCTCTCTGACCTTCCCCTGCTCATACTCTGTCTCTCTTTCACAAAAAATAAATAAACATTAAAATTTTTTTTAAATATCTTCCATGTCTTTAGTCAAATCATGATTGAAAACCAAAGATGACTGAGTCTTTCACATCTCTCTTTACGCTGGCATTGATTTGCTAGTTTCACTAGACCTGGCAGAGAGCCCAGAACATAGCAACTGCTCAATAAATATTTGTTGAATTGAATATACAGGTTTTCAGCCATCAGTGTATGCTTCAGCTAGAATCTCATGTGGCTCATATTGTTCTGTCTTGCCCATTACACCTTAAAAAAGATTATCAAATAGTTTGCTAAACTCAAAACAGTCATTTATTAGAAATGAAGACTAGATTGAATAAGTAGGCCCAAATTCTAGTACTTGTTTGCTCTGGGCCTCAGATAACCTTTTTCTTGTCTTTGTTTCCACATAGGAATTATCTGCCCTGATACCCATACAATTATTATAAAGAGCAAATGTAATAAAACATGGGAAGATAGTGTACAGATTACTAAGTCTTAACTACACAAATGTTAGGGCTCATGATGATGTTATGTTATTCCTCTGATCTACTAGTCAGTCTGGTATTACTTAAGTATAAAAGCAAGTATGATTAGTTTACTATCACTTGTCCTTAATGAAAGCATACAGGATACTGGTGATCAGCACTTTATTTTTCTACATGCCCACCAAGGACTTTCAGATGCAGTCATTCTGGATCTGGAACTAGCTGTTATTTAATCCACAATCCTCATTCCAATTCTAAAGCTTTTCTTCTCAAGAGTCCTGCCTTGATTTCATTCCTTTTTAAATAAACAGGTGGTGAGGCTGACAATGAATGTGTGTATATAATTTCAGAAGCAGGGGCATGTGGGTGGCTCCATTGGTTATGTGTCCTACTCTTTATCTCAGCTCAGGTCTTGATCTCAGGGTTGTGGGTTCAAGCTCTGTGTTAGGCTCTGTGCTGTGCATGAAGCCTACCTAAAAAGAAAAAGAATAAGGAAGGAGGAGAAAGATAAGAAGAAGAATAAAGCACAAATCATGCAAAATGAGAGTAATTGAGTAGGCCCTTTATAGACCCTTACCATGCTGACTACAATTGGACAACAACACCAAAAAATTTCATTTGTATGAGTTCATCACTTAAATGTTGTGAACAATTTTCATGACCACAAACTGATTTTTCGTATCAACTCTATTAGAAGCCCATTATAATCAAGATCGTATCAATGTTTGTATTTCTTTCTCCTGAAAGGACAAATACCTTTATGAAATGAAACATAGCAGAATTATTTGTTATTTTCTCTGCCCTGGACTGGAGAATTTTACACATGGACTATAATATAAATTATTGGAACTTCTCAGGGACTGCAATGAATTGATTTCATTTAATACTGCCATTAAAAAAATTTTTTTGAACTTCCCTGATGGTACTGAAATTAGGGAAGCCAAATCACTTTTAATATACTTGATTTGGATGTATGTAAAGATGGTAATATACCTCAGAAAAAACTGGGCGACCACTCATACAGGCCAAATTAAAGGTACAATTTGAAAAGGAAGCCATGATTTTATAACCAGTTTTATATTAATCCCAGAGATCTGAACAGAAAACTCAGTTTATTCACACAAAGCTAATTAAGCATAAGTACTGGCTAGAATCTAAACTATACTTAACAATAGACTAGAAGAACTTTCAAATAGTTCCACAAGTTTCAACAGAGTAACTCATAAAACTCTAACAGACCTGGTCCATAATTTGTGTATGTCCTCACTTATAGAACATGGAATTTCCACTGGATTCAACACAGGATGTGTCCACATAATGCTTTGCTGTTTAGGGGAATGTTAATTGCAATTCTCATATCTTTCCACCAATCCAAAGAACTGTTAGAAACTATAAATTTTAATGTTTCACACAAGTTGGTTATGATGACAAGTTGTCTGGCAAGCAAACGCTGAACTTTTACGTAGCCTTCCAAACTCAGGAAGGATAGTTGGTAGATACTAGCTTCAGTAGCTTAGAAAAGAATAATCATAGGGAGGAGTACACATATATTTAGCCTTTCTTTTTTGTTCCATCAAGACACCTATTAAGAAGTTTTCAAAAACCTGTTGTTTAAAAGAGTTCAATGTCATTCAAGCTTTGGGCAAGGTCCTTTAAAATCATTTTCATGGAAAAACTAGGAGACCGTGCTAAGTTGGTAAAGAAGACATGATACTATTCATAGAAGCTCAAGCACACGTTCCTTCTGTCCAGCTTCCTGACAATAGAAATTTAAAGTCAATTTTGGCAAATTTTGGTGGACACTTAAACTATGTATCAGGAAATATTCTATAGTAAAGAATAAGAAGACAAGTTTCTTGGCCTCCATGGAGTTATATTCTACTGGAAAAGTGCCACGGGACAGATGAGAACAGAAAATTAGAAAAAGAAAAGAAAATATTCATCAGTGATAAAGGTATTGATGAAAATAAATAAAGGTGATACAATGAAGTGCCTATCAAGTCCCTACAGATTGGGGAAATAGTCAACAGATTCTGTGAGAGGTGTCTCATCTCCAACACATTCTCCTCCCTGAAGATGGATTGAAGTGTTTTATCTATTTGCATGCTCTTGGGTTGGAGGCTGAGTCCATTACTAGGACTCGGAACTCTATGAAGACAGGAGCTGTACCTAGTTTTTCTCACCACTTCATCACCTGGTATAACTTCTGATATATGGTAGATACTAAATACGTATTTAGAAGCATGAATACATTGAAAGAGTTGAGCAGAGATCTTGGATATTGTGACACAGTAGTTCCTGATACTGGTCAGCTCCATGATCATGCAATCTAATGATACTTTTTATGGTTACAAAAAAAAAAAAAGGTGTCAATTGCTCGCTTAGCCAAGGTATTTTGAGTACCTATTGTATACAGAGACCTGTACTTGATGCTTTAGGAATTAAAAATCTAAAAATGCATGGCCTTTGTCCTTATGGAATTTATATCTTATTTAGTATTTTCATAAATGAGATAATCCTAAAGTAGACTGTAGCAAGGATTCATTTATTTATCCAACCAAATACATGTGCCAGGCACCTCTCCACAGTGAGTCCCTGACTTTATGAAGTTGTGGTCTAGTAGGGAAACCAGACTTAGTCAAATATCCACACAAAAACATAACTGCCAGTGTGGTATGTGTGATGAAGAAATTCACTGCTTTAAGAATATGTAATAGGGGTTGGGAGTGGGGGATCTGATCTGTTTGGTTAGCTAGGAGAATTGAAGCCCAAGGGAGGGCTCTGAGGGAGAGTTTTCCTAGGCAGAAGTGGAAGTAAACTTCAACCTGTGAGGAGGTCTGTGAGGCCAAGACACGAAGCAATGAGGAATGTCTTCAAAAATATTTGAACTTCTACTTTAAAGAATAGGTAGAGATTTTAAAATAAATAACCTTGGGTAAATCCAGAAGGAGAGGCCAAAGAAATGGCAATAAAAGGTATGGGATTAAAGAATTTAGGGAAACTTCGAAGGTTTTTAGTGGTCTGGACTGGTTAGAGGGTTGAAAGTCTCAAGGAGATAGTGAAACATAAGGGCAGCAAGAGGTTGAAGAAGACTGTGCAGGACCGCAAGTGCTAAGAGAGGGATTGATGTAGGTGACGGTATAGCCCCACTTGCCTCTTCCATCTCCTCCATGCCTGCCTGCAGCCAGTGTCCGGGAAGGACCTGGTCCGGATCACCCTACCCCAGCTCCCCAACTACTTCATTCCCTTACTGTTCAGCCCTTTACCTAGTGTCATCATCCTCTTTCTTGCCTTTAACTGTTTCACCTCAACTCAGGTCCTTTCTGCTCAGGAGACCCCGAACTTCTTGGACTTCTTGAACTTCTTGAGCCACCTTGTCTCTCTTCATCTTCACAGACAAGCTCCTTCAAGCCGCAGTCTACACTGACTCCACTTCCCTGTTGTTGCTCCTTAAGGCTACAACCCACTGCTAACTGTCTTCTACACTATTACCCCCTTGAATTGTTCTTACCAAGGCTAACCGTGGTTTATCTCTTGGTCGTTTAGCACTCACATTTCAGCTGCGATGTTATTTACATCTTTACTATTGACTCCTCCCTGCTCCCAGAATCTTCCTCCTCTGTTAGTTTGCAGAACTACATCTTTTTCTATTTTCTCAGCCATCCTCATGGAGTCCTTTTCCTCTACACTCTCTTACACGGTATCCTCTGGAAACAGACTGTAGGGTAGAGCTGCCTGCAGAAGGTTTGTTAGGGAGAATTCTCGGGAGGTACACCTAGAAGAAAGAGAAGAAGATGGGAGTGAGCAGAGAAAGGTGAGGCTGTAGCCAAGCCTAAAGGAGCTCTGGAGCTGGAATAACACTTCACCATTGTTCCACATTGAAACTGGGCCTTTGTATCTGGGCATCAGCCAGTCACTGGCTGTGGGCCACCATCTGGAGAGTTGTAATCATGGGCAAGGCAATTCCCTGTGGCTGAGAGGGATTCCCAGTGAGGGATATTGGCTCTTATGGGCACCTCACACTCTTCACATCAAAACTGAGCTCACTACCTCCACTCCAATCTTCTTGAGAACCTACTTCTTAATTCCCCCATCTTTTTTAGTGCAGCACCCGTGCAGCTGGGTTTCTAGGGCCAGAAACATTCTCCGTCTCTTCATGTCACAATTCCAGATAGTTTCCATGTCCCGTATATTTCACCTCATTAATACCTTTTGTATCGATCTACTTCTCTCCATTTCTGCTGCTGCTACTTTGGTCCAACCCCGATCTCTCCTCCGATTTCTCCCAGTGGGACTTCTTTTTCCAGTCAGGATAGCCTACAGTCTATTCCTCTGCTGTGTTCAAAGCTTAAGTTTCTTTAACTGCCTTCTGACTGCTCCAGGGTCAAGTCTGACCTCCCTAGGATGTCACCAAATACTTGTCCTTAGCTAACTGGCTCTCCAGAGTCTGACTTATAGAGACAATTCTTGAGAGTTTAGGAAGGCAAGCCACAACACTAGTTCATGTTATATTTGGAAGTGATTTCTTCTCAGTCAGAAACAAAGTCCTGGGCCCAGAACAGTGATAAGCAAGGCATTTCATTAAATGCCAGTATTAATCCCAGGGGATCACATGACCTTTTGAGCTGCCCGGCCTTGGCAAGAAGACAGCCCCTGCCTGCTAGCTGGGCTAATCTGAGGCCAAATGTTGCCACTAAATCCTTATTGAGCATGACTTATGCACCCAGCTGTTAATACTGATACACTGTCAGTGCCAAGACCAGGCGCCATTCCCTGGGCATTTATGCGGCCCTGCTTGCTAATCCTGGCTACATGCTGGCATGGGAGGGAGAAGATCAAGGTCACTCCCAAGACCGTGAGGGCACTGGGCACTCTTGCCACCATGTGTCTGGTGGCGGGATGCTGTGTCTTGTGTATTGTCCACATCAGGCCAGATAACGTCGAGCAGCACATAAAATCTCTTCATTGGCCTAATGTGACAGGAAAGCATTCATTGCACATTTCTGGTCTTAATCTTGGGTGGAGAAAGAAGGGGGGGGGGCGGATAGAGTTAGAACGTGAATAATAAGAGAAATAGAGGGAGAGAGAGACTATCACCCCAAGCTTGTTATTTTTGAAAAATAATTTCTGATGAAACCAGAGCCCCTGTCTGAAAAGTACATGCCAAGTTTTGCTTTAAGAGTAGCAAAGTCCCCTTTTGATCTTTTGCTAGGAGCCCAACACCCCCAGGGCAGCCACCCTCAGGGACAGCTGAACCCGGCCTCCCAGCACCTGGGGTGGTGAGGGATGTTTTTGCTTTGGTGTCAGCAGGACCTGACGGCAATATTTTGGAACTGAGGCCGGCTTCCTCCTCCTCTCCCCCCAGCCCCATCTCCTCGCTCAGATTTCAAGCCTGTCCCCTCCGAGCTGCCCTCTTGCATTTGCTTTCTTCTTGAGCTCCTGAATGTTACCCTAGGGGGGGCTGCAGCACCGCAGGCTTCCTCCTCGCCGCCACCATTTGCTGTTGTTGGCTGCGAGTCCCTTGCCCGGCGCCAGCTCCTCGGCAGCCAGGGAGGACTCTGTGCTCTGCTTACCCAAACAGACACGCCAGCACAGGGAGAGAGGCTGTACACGAGGGCAACCTCCCCCGCCAGGCTTCTGCATTCTCAATCTGATATGTACATTTCACCAAGTGTGCAGTCCACAGCACCCAGGCAGTCACAGCTGCCATAGCTCCTTTCCAGAGCCCTTGTGCCCGCCTCCCCCATCTATTCACACTCCCCTGCTGCACTTGGTGAGGGTTGGCAGGTCTTTCTCTTCTTTCTGCTTTTCCCTTTTTAAATGGCTCCATATAGGTTTTCTGCAAAGTTCCTTTTGGAACTCCTTGGGTATTGCATTCTGATAGCATCTAAAGAAGCACAGTGTCTTCTTCACTAGGTCACGACCAACCACCCTGCCAGGGACTAACAAGTCCAGCATCAGTAAATCCCATGTCCCTCTGGCAACACAGTCACCCTTGGTACCTTTGTCTTAATTTTCCTTTAAAGATATGTCCCAGCGAGGCAGTAAATAGTGCATAACTTCCTAATGCTGATTTTGCTCATTGTTATTCCTTGTGAAAGATATTCAGCTTTTAGAAATATATGGCAAATAGAAGTAAATGAGAAACACCATCACCATAGCTCACTTTTAAAAAAAATTGAATATTTACATTGTATTTGGTTTGCAGCTGTAGCTTCAGACTCTCAAGTACCTCCTGGCTCCCAGAGGCTTAATCAGTATTCACTGAATGAATGCCACGCAATATACTAAGCCCTCTACAATTACTATCCCATTTCAATTTCTTACAGTTCTGTCATTTGGTTGGTAATGCAATGGAGATGTAGAGAGGATAATCTGTGCGCCCAAGGTCATATAATAAGGAAGTGGTTGACCTTCTGACCTCCGTTGTAGTTTGAGCCCCAGCTCTTGATCATATCCAGTAGCTAGCTATTTGTAGTCAACTTTAAAGCTTGCCTCAAATTCTGACATATCATCACTGTAGCATTGGCTAGCTAGCCTCTATAGATCATGCTTAGAATTCTCTTGCTTAGAACATTTTCAAGTGGACTTTCTTCCATTTTATTTGCTATTATGTGTTTTTTCTTATATAGACAGTTCTACCGTAGCATGATATGCATTTCTGAATACCTTACATCCTGGAAAACATGCATTAAAACTAACAGGATTTATAAGAAAAATAGATCAAGTCAGGCCACTCAACACCCATGGAACTTTGTGAGCAGAACACCCACGAGAACAATAGCAAACCTATAAAAACACTAGCACCATTTAAAAGGTGTGTTAGAGTCCAAACAAATACTATTAAAATTATAGGACTTTACCTTTAAAATACACAGTAAAAGTAGCTTAATGAAAGGGGGGAAAAGGAAGGTGTGCACCTGCTGGGTAATAGAGAAGAAGACAATATGCACCAAGGTGGGAGAACAAGCAAGGAGCACTTCCCAGCAGAACATGTGCCCTGGTAGTGGAGAGGAAAAAGAGTGAAGAGCGTGAGGGCACAGTCCTTCACCACTGGCCCAGTGCAGACGTATTGTAAGAGGGTGGAGAAATCATATATCAGCCAGCCAACCTCCTTATGATTCTGACATCATTCTTCCACCAATCACATGTGCACTGATAAACAGTACAGGAACATGCGTTAGGGCAGAACTCTTCCTCCCCAAAGAGAGTAAATAATTAGAGAAGCAAAGAACCTATCTTATTCTTCAGTATCCCCAGTGCTTAACACTTTCCGTATTTCCAGTGGCTGGCACTTACTACCTTTTCAAATCATATTAGTTTGCTTTCTCTATCTCATCAAAGGACACACACATATACATGTATATACATATGTTACCATATATAATTTATATAACTTTTGCTGATTAATACTTGGGTCTTTCCTTCCGAAGGCATAAGAGTTAACATATACGTGTTTCATATACATCCTTTAGCTTCATATTTCATGTATGGTATTAGTTAAAATAAATGTTTAAGTCATGATGGAATGTATCCCATATCAGCACTAAAGATTCCTTGGTGCTGGAAAAGAATATAGTTTGATTTTTAAATTATTTTATTTATTTATTTATTTATTTATTTATTTATTTATTTATTTTGAGAGAGCGCGTGCAAACAGGGGAGGAACAGAGAGAGAGGGAGACACAGAATCCAAAGCAGGCTCCAGGCTCCGAGCTGTCAGCACAGAGCCTGATGCAGGGCTCGAACCCATGAACCGTGGGATCATGACCTTAGCTGAAGTCAGATGCTTCACCGACTGAGCCACCCAGATGCCCCTTGATATAGTTTGATTTTTGAATCATTACCATCTATCCACCCATCAGTGTATTCAGCAAATGCCTACTATGGGCCAGCACCACACTAAGAATTAGGATACAGTTATCAGTCCAACAGGCTTACTTCACACACAAAAGAACGTTCTCAGTTACATTTTTGGATAAATGAAAGTGACATTTTATATTCATAAACAATAGACTGTTTCAGATATATATCTCTTGATTTCAAAGCCAAATGTTTCATTCTTATTTTATATGTAGGCTTTCCTTAATATTGTCCCAAAAATTGTATTATTCATACCACTTGAAGAGATGATCATATTTTAAAATCTTTTCCAGTAATCACTATTGAGACATGAAAACAGGAGAAAATCAAAAGAATTTTGTTTTATTTTTATTTACCAGGAATTTTATTTACCAAGAATACCAGGAATTTCTTGACGTCAAAACCTATTTGAGGGGCGCCTGGGTGGCCCAGTTGGTTGAGCGTCTGACTTCGGCTCAGGTCATGAGCTCACGGTTTGTGAGTTGGAGCCACGTGTCGGGCTCTGTGCTGACAGCTCAGAGCCTGGAGCCTGTTTCAGATTCTGTGTCTCCCTCTCCCTCTGTCCCTCCCCCACTCATGCTCTGTTTCTGACTCTCTCTGTCAAAAATAAATATTTTTAAAAATTTAAAAAATTAAAAAATTTATAGCTTTATAAATATTTATTTATAAATATTTTAGTTTTATAATTCAACAAAGACCCAAATTAGCTACTCAACCATGATGGACAATAATTTATCATGATCAATTAGAAATGAATATGTTGAAATATTATTTAGTCCTAAAGGGGACAACACTGAAGTGTTGATTGTGCTACAGAATAGGTGAACCCTGAAAACATGCTAAGTGAAACAAACCAGGCATAAAAGGCAACATAGTATGTGATTCTATTTATGTTGCATGTCCACAACAGGCAAATTCATAGAGACAAAAAGTGGATTAAAGGTTGGAAGGAGGTGGGAGGTGGAAGGAATGGGGAGTTCACTTATCTGAGGCTTTTTTGGGGGGTGATGGAAATGTTCTGGAATTCAAGGTGGTGATGGTTGCAAAACTCTGTGAACATAGTCAAAACTACTGAATTGTGCAGTGGATTTTATAGTATGTGTATTCTCCATTTAAGAAAAAAAGGGAAAGTGGTCACTCCCTCCATTTCTCTAATAGCTGAAACTAGAGAAATCCAGCCTAGTGAGAGATTTGTGTGAGCTGGCACTTATTAGTTCTTAGTCACAAGGCTGCTATACACGTCTTACTTCTAATCAGTTTTAAAATAAGACGGGATTTCAGATGCAGTGTTTTCTTTCTGTCGGGGATGGAAAGGAAGATCTGGGAAATTCACCATGGACAGGAACGAGAAGGAAAAGAATTCACCACAGAAAATACAAACAAAGCTAAAGCCTCATGTGTAATGTCAGAAGATGAAGAATGGCATGATGCCTCTTCAAAGACCTGCTGGGTTCGTGAAAGGAATCCATTTTTTTTCCTATAATAGGAAATGCTAAGGAGACAAAAACCTTGAGATATGTGTGTCCCTGGAGGCTTAAAATGTAATGCTCTCAGCCTGGGAGGGATAACGTTTTGAAATACAGTTTCTCCAAATGGTTGAACGTAAAGTTCCGAGCTATGTTACCTGGAACAAAAGGCCCTCAGTTCAATTTTTAACGAAAGTTTTGGTGCTACACAAGTATACAAATCTGTAAAAGGAAAAAAAAAACACAATAATAAATTTTGATGCCAAAAGGCCCTGAATACAGTAGGTGGCTACTTTGGAATGGCTGGACAATAATGGATAGTATGCTAATCTACACACCAATCATGAATAAAGTTTTAGCTATAGGAAAAAAGCTGCTGGCTTTTCATTAACACCTTTCACACAATAGGACTCAAAATATCTTCTGAAGACATAAGCTAGAGTCTTATTCTAAAAGAACCATTGTATCCAAGAGCTTGGTTTGTTTTGCCGAGAACATTATACCTGTTAGGATGGTAATAAATGTGCATTTTAATCTGCACACTCCACACTTGCATATTCCTGTAGTAAGTTTTCCAAAGTTTGAGGACAACACGAGTGAGAGAAAATGAATATAACTTTCCATTCCTTGAAATTTTGCCAAGTGATTATTAAAGATTTAAGTGATATCTTCTATGGAGATTTTCAAAAGGAGTTATTAAAATTCCAAATTGGGAGACACTGTCTTTTCAAATGAGCCTAGACATTAGCAGCTCGGTGGAATGTGTGTTTTGTGGACTCCCGAAAGGAAGAACAATTCTCAATTATCATTTTTTTTTATATATGTTAATTCTTTCAATTATGCTAGATATTTGTTTTTACAATCTCAGAGGAAGAGCCTAACTACAGGATTTCAAAACGGGTTTAATAATTTACCTCCAGCTGCTGTGATAAGGAGGAGAACCTGATACTTTATTTTTTTCCCTTTAAACTTTTTAATAATATGGAGCTCCGGACAGGTGGCTTTGCCATCACATATAAATTTGGTAGTACAAGACAGCGCCACCTAGTGGCGCGCCAGTCGTTTGGTTGGTGATGTCCGCCAGGGGAGCATAGGGCCAGGGAAAAGCAAATAGGAAATGAGTTTGTACTAGGCCTTCTGCTACCTGCCACAAGTCAGCACAATACCTGGTTTTATAGAACTGAAAGGTGGTTCCAGTGCCCTGCATGCTAGCCCCTCCTTAGTGAGGGCTGGTGTTAATGCCTTGACATGCCTGTGCTTGCAATATCTAACCTCACCATTCCCACTGCCATCTGCTTAAAATGAAGGCTTTGGGGGCCTGGATATACCTCTTTCCAAATGACCAGCCATGCTTTGAAAATCTGGCCTTTGATGTATTTTATAGGGATAAGGAAACATATAGTAAAGTCCGCTCTGCTCTACACGCGAGGCCACATAACTGAGTCAATACCAAAGTTGTAATTTCATCTTTAGTTTCTTTGGAGCTTAACTGTTGCTGATGACATCATAGGAAGTCATTGATGAGCTGACAACCTTTTATGATCTAGCTGAGCGTGCATTAATTTTGTCTTTCTCCTTCATGTGTAATGAACACCAGTGCTTCCAGAAATGTTAAACAATTATCTGCAAAAGAAAACTGACTCTTCTTAGAAGTAAATTGACAGGCAAAGCCAGCGAGGTAGTCTTTCCAGGGTTTTATCTTTGGTTCCATAATCAGCAACAGAGGTTATAAGTAGGTAGAAGTTGTAAGGTGGGCTGGAGGGATGGTATGTAAGCAAATGAAGGCTGGAGATTATAGGAGAGCAAATTACTTCATAAATCAGTTTGGAGTGAATCAAAGGTCTGGTTAATTTGAAGATCTTCAGGCTAGGTGTGTACTGATTTTTCATTTCTTGATAAGGTATGGAAAGAGCTGCTGTATACTTGCGGTCCAATTCATAGATTCAGTGTGCATGGCTTACAGCTTCATATCATCAGAGGGGGAACTCCCATCTTAGAGGGAAAAGCTAGGGCTATCTCTGTGTATGGATTTTTAAACATTGCCAGAATTTATTTGAATAGATTGTCTCTGTATGCCACGAGCAAAAATGGAACTAAAGTATAAAGCAGCAAACTTTCTATTCATTGATTAAGTGTGGAGTAGAAATAAATAGCTGCAAAAGGGAGATCATTTTGTGTTCTGATGACACAGATGTAGATTATTTTCAAATTTAAATAAGAACAATTGGGTAGCATCTACTATAGATTTGATAGTGTTCTTGTGGAACAATACCTGGAAGCCATTTCCTATGTAGGTAAAAATGAACTAAAGAAAGCTTATGGGGCGGGGTGGGGGTGGGGGCAGCGCCTGGGTTGCTCAGTCGGTTAAGGGTCTGACTTCAACTCAGGTCATGATCTAATGGTTCTTGAGTTTGAGCCCCATATCAGACTCTGCACAGACAGTGTGGAGCCTGATTGGGATTCTCTCTCTGCTCCTACCCCACTTGCTCTCTCTCTCTCTCTCTCTCTCTCCCAAAAATAAATAAATCAACTTTATTTAAAAAAAAAAAAAAAAGAAAGCTTATAGGGGTTTGCCATGGAATCAAGAAAACATGAGAATGGCTTCTTGGTTTTAGAGAATTTTTAGAATGTTCATTTTCTTATTTGATTGCAGTTAATGAGAGAAGAAAAATTATGGAGAACCGACTAAGAGTCAGGCACTGTGTTGGATGCTTTGTAAATGCCATTTCTTTTCATCCTCCCACTGATTTTTTTGAGCTAACGGGTAATATTTTCCATTTGCAGATGAGGAAATTGGAGCTCAGAATGACTAATGAACTTGCCCAAATTCATGCAGCTACTAAATGGTGGAGATGGGATTTGAACTCAGGTCTTTCAGATTCCAAAATCCATGCTCCTCCAACATTGACTTAAATGCAAACAAAAGGAAAAAATTCATATTATGTGTATGTAAAATTCTACCAGTCTTCACTATGTTGAATTTTAGCCTTAAAATACAGAAAAACAAGCTTTAAGGATTAGGTTTCAAGAAGATTCCCAGTATTTCACCTGTGCATCCCTTTTCTCCATTGAAAGAATATTCACTTCTTGAGGACAAGGTTATATCTTGTTTTACCTTAAATATCTGGCAAAAGGAGAACAGATGCAGTTGATAATAGTAGCATGAGTGAGGGCCAAGTGGTGTCCACAGGCATAAGGATAGACAAATATCCTTCAAATTTTCACCTAAATGAAAAAATGCCATATTAATGTTATGCCCCTTACTGATTAAGGAAAAAGTCTGCAGATTTACCAAGATACTAATAATATCAGCAACCACTAATGTTAGCAAGCCCTTTCTTTATTCCAGGTACTTCTCTACAGGGAAGGCTTATTTACTAGGCTTATATAATTTTTCAAAATAATTCAGTAGGGTAGGTACTACGATTAACCTCATTTCATAGGTGAGGAAACTGAAATCCATAGAGTTCAGGTAACTTGCCTAAAGTCAAGTAGAATGTTCTAGATCCAGGATTCACACCCAGTCACTTAGATTCCAAAGTTCAAATTCTTAAACCCTGTGCTATTCTTCAATAAACTAAATGTATGGACTTATTTTCCATGGTAGGGTTGGTTCCTTGTCAAGATTGCAGTTCTTATGGGATTATTCTGATAGTGATAACCAGACTCTCTCTTCACCAGCTCGGTTTGATGGTGTCTAAAAACAAACTTTGGTTCCAAAGTTCACCAATCTATCACTACCATTATGCATCAAATATATGTTTTATCTTCAGAAAAAAGAAAGAAAGAAGTTCATCAATAACAAAGGTTTTGACCATGCTTCTCAAGCATGCAAAAATAAATTGAATGTTGGACTTGATAAGATGAAATCCTCATTGTTTATCTACATTCCTAAATATAAAAGTTATAACCTTGTGGCACATATTTTAATCACAGTATATGTAAAATAGTTCTTCAACATCCCATTATTTACAAAATGGGCAGATAATGGTATCTTTAGTATTTGCTTTATTCTAACTTTTCAAAGTTTTGTCATTCCATTTTATTGATGGGGAAACTGAAGATTTAAGAGATTTTCTAACAACACATTTTACCAGATGATACCAAAGAAGCAAATACTAGCTAAGACTCATATACAAAAATACTGAAAGTATTTGACGCCCTACTTGGATGTCCTAAAAATTTTTCACCTGGGCGAAGTTTTATAAAACATCTTTTGTTGACCTTTATTTGCATGTATGTAGAAAATCCAAATTTTTTCAAAACCTATATTTTTAAAAAGTTACTCTTATTAGAATAAACAGAACAATTTTCTATGAGCCAATGCTTACTCTACACATAATACTGTGTCAAATGCTTTTCAGACATTATTATGTTTAATCTTTATAGTAATCTTGTGATATAGGTATTATATTCCTTATTTTAAAGAAGAAAATACGGTTTGGGAAGATTAGTAACTTGCTCAAGGTCATACATCCAGGAGGTGATAGAGCCAAGGTTTGATTCCAGATCTGATCCCAGAGCACAAGGTTTTTCTTTTATTGTACAACATTCACATTGGCCCAATTGTGTGAGCACCTCCAGCAAGAAGGCAGAAGTTTTATAAATGTCCTATAAAGCACAGAAAGGAAAAAGCAACTCCAAAGTGATCTGTTAAGATGGAAGTTTCAGAAACTCTAGATGTGGGCTTAAGTGTAAGACAGAAACTAAATCTCACTCCCAAATTCTCAGTGGGAAGGTATATCCAGGGTTGGAAAAAATGTTGACATAAATATTAGTCTGGATTCATGCTAGCATATATGATTCTCTCAGCATTTAAAGATATGAACTAAAAATGTTCGGCTACCCTGGATTTATTTTTTCTTTAAGATGCAAAAGTAAACTGGTATGGAGTTTATAAGTAGGACTTAAAGCCATTCAAAAGTCTACCAAATTACAAAAAGAATTAATCATAAAAAGTCAAAGAACAAGGAAGCAGATGCAGCCAGTCTGGACTGCCATGTTTATCATAATGTGGATATGAAGGGACTAGACCATATAGGAGGCCAAATGGGTCCATTTCAAGTCTGGACAATCGTTCAAAGCCAATTGAGGTACACTAGACAGGTCGGAACTGGAACTGAATGGAATCAGCAAAGCCAGTATCATATATCTAAATATAGACAAAATGCATTTGGGTACAGACATATATTTCCAACACTCACGTTCTTACCTATGTCATCTAAAAAATAGCACTCTTGATGTTTGGGGCAATAATGTTTGTCTTAGAATCAGGCCTACCTTGGACTTTATCCAAAAAGAAGGCTTAGTTAAAAGTGCCTTGAAAAGACTTCATTGTGAGGTGACTTCCTATAAAAGGCAACCACCAGGATGGACTAAAGACAGTCTTGAGGGGCAAAGGTTGCTTTAAAATTTAAAATTAACATAAACACTTTTTTTTTTTTTTTAGATCAAAACTTTCCTTTTTCTGGAAAGGGAGGTGGGACAATCACAGAGTCTGGGCCACACAATCACTATGCTGATTGTTTACATAGTTTTTGCCCAGTTTGGAACAATGGTAGTGGAGAGTATTTTGAACTCTGTTTACCGCAAGCAACAAAAATCAAAATAAATATTCAGTTGGCTTCATAATGAAGCAAATATTTTCTGTATTATGTAGTAATAAAAGTCAGCATGCACTGTAAATAAAGTTTGCTCAAGGGCTCTGTGAAAAAAAGCCAAACGTCGAATGACAGCCAGCATTTTACGACAGAGCAAAGAGAGCTGAGAAATTAGTCACAATCCCCAAAGCCGAGTGCCCTAGCCTGTTTGGTTTGGTTCTCCTTTATTTTGTAGAAAGGGGAAAGTGTAAAGCGCTGGTAGGATTGGCGTCATGCCCTTGGTGTCATTAGTCATTGAAATAATGGGGAAAATGAGTGCCAAACCTATGGGGAGGAGAGGAGGGAGGGAGACG
Organism: Panthera uncia; assembly: GCF_023721935.1. Classification (NCBI taxonomy): domain Eukaryota; kingdom Metazoa; phylum Chordata; class Mammalia; order Carnivora; family Felidae; genus Panthera; species Panthera uncia. The sequence goes on from NC_064807.1 coordinate 42,256,412, forward strand.
CCACACAGACCTCAGCTCAGTATTTAAAAGCAAGAAAAGCAATGGCGTTGTCCCAAGAATCATTAACAGGGGAATCGGGCTGTTTGTTTCACCTGATGTGAAACAAAATGTCCCACAATTTTAAGTGTGTGCGTGGGGGCTTAGCAGCACACACGGTGGATGTGCTCTCGTGGAGTTCTCTGAATGTCTTTCTGTACATCCCTTCTTGAAAGAGGGCACCTTCCTCCTCAGAGTCTGACACACCTCTCTGCCAAATGGGTGGGCTTCCTTTATCTACATGTGTGCCCCTCAGGGGCCTGATGACAGGAGCCCTTTAAATGCAGAAGAGCCCAAACTTTGATGTGTAAAAAATGGCAGGTGTCAGGTACACATGGCTTTGCACTTGTGGGAGGTGAGCAGTTCAGTCTGGTTTATAGGTTTCAATCTACAAAGCTTTGAAAATGTTGGAAAACACTTTTCAGGACTCCGGCAAAACAAGAGGCTTTACTCTCCCTCTGTCTCTGTCTCGTTCTCTCTCTCCCTTCCTCCTCCTCTCTCCCTCCCTTCTTCCCTCTCTCCCATATACACAAAGCGTTTGACCAGAAAACAAGAGAGAACCAAAGTCGATTAATAAACAAAACCCGAAGCCTCAATAATAAATCCTTTTATAAATTTCTGAATACCCAGTTAAGAATCACTCTGGCTGTTTTGTTCTTTTATGATGCTTTTGTTGAGCTGCTCAGGAAGAATGTCAAGACTGAGCCCTGGAGAAAGGAGCTTGGCATGGACAGTTAAGGCTCTGCTGTCAGCCAATGTGGGAAGGACACAGGGCACTGAATGAGCTAGTCATCCGCTCAGTGTCCAGGGAAAATTATTGCTATTGTAATCGCAAACTGAGAAGCTTGAAAACTAGAACAATGAGACCAGGGCCAAATGTCACAACGGCCAGGGAGAAAAGGGAAAGAATTATAAAGGTCATGACCTATCTTTCAAAATTTTTAATTTCCAACTACCTAAAAGAATTTAGAAAAATTACCTACCACGGGCACATTTTGAAGTTATTATTTAAAAGTTGTCATCAGAAGGTAAAACAGTTGCAAAAGTTATGGTATCTGGAGGATTACAAATATTGACAATTCTAGATGTTTCTACTGGAATCTTAGTACTATACCAATTAGACTCATAACTGCCCATTAAAAATATATACTGGCCATTTATTTCATTCTCTTTCTCTTTCAGCTCATATTACCCTAATGTAGTATATTTAATGATTGAAAGTTTTCCTCTTTCTAAAAAATGAAAAAGAACTAATGATCACCAATAATCACATGTGCTACAAAAACAGAAATATGTATATAAAATGAAATTTAGTTTTTGTTAAATTTTCTATGTTCACAAATCTCTTAAAAAAGCTTTTTCTGGGCAATGATATTATTTCCATTAACAGTAATCCAACAATAACACAAATAATACAAATTTTGATAAGTAATATGTTTTATTGAAAATACTGCTCTAAATGGGATATATGGAGCTTTTTCTTTTCCAGAATAGTTCATCTATCAGCAGATAAGTATCATTTATTGCTAGAATCAGATGGGGTTACTCATTAATCCTATTTCTAATACTCACATTTATTCACATAAGCACTAAAGAACACTGATTACACAAAAGGAATGAATTTGAGAGTTGAAGGAATTTTGTAAATAATGTGACTCAATTCTTTGAACTCCTTCTGAATTAGATGCCAGAAATCACTTAATAATTAACCATCAAAACTTATATTTAATATTTTATTAGATGACAATTCAATTATATCATTTAAAAGCAAAGAATTATAAATGGTTTGACTGGCAAAATAATTTATAACACTAGAGCCATTTACCTTCTCAGTTTCTGCTTTAACAATACTTATCCAATGATTACTAATCATACCTGTTGCTCTTTTTCTTAGAGGCACCTTGTTTAACTTAATATATTCAGGAAGAATTAGGAAAATTAAAATATCGTTAATTTAATGTAGCTTTGCTAGTATAATACATTTTGAAAAAATGGTATTATCACATCCCATGTTTTAAATATATTATTGTCAAAACCTTATGGTTGCAAAACATATATCTGATACAGGACTTGTATATGTGAGAATATATGAGGACCTCTCAGAACTCAGTAATAAGAAAACAACAACGCTTGGGGCACCTGAGTGGCTCAGTCAGTTAAGCGTCTGACTTCAGCTCAGGTCATGATCTGATAGTTTGTGAGTTCAAGCCCCACGTCGGGCTCTGTGCTGACAGCTTGGAGCCCGGAGCTAACTTCTGATTCTGTCTCTCTCTCTCTCTGCCCCTCCACTGCTCACACTCTGTCTCTCTCTCTCAAAAATAAACAATAAAAACATTTTAAAAAGAAGAAAATAACAACCCAATAAAAATTGGACAAAAGATCTAAACAAACACTCTGCCAGAGAATAAATACAGGTGGCAAATTGGCACATGAAAAGATGTTCAACATCATTAGTAAAACCACACTGATACACTACTTCAGACCCAGTAGAATGGCAAACATTTTAAAAACTGACAATGTCAAGTGCTGTCAAGAGTGCAGAGAAACTGAAACTCTCTTACACTATTGTGGGAATGTGAAATGGGATGGGCACTTTGGAGAACAGTTTGGCAGTTGCTTACATTAAGTTAAAAAACACTTAACCATAGGGGCGCCTGTGTGGCTCAGTCGTTAAGTCTCCGACTTCAGCTCAGATCACGATCTCGGTCCATGAGTTCCAGCCCCGCCTCGGGCTCTGGGCTGATGGCTCTGAGCCTGGAGCCTGCTTCTGATTCTGTGTCTCCCTCCCTCTCTGCCCCTCCCCCGTTCATGCTCTGTCTCTCTCTGTCTCAAAAATAAATAAACGTTAAAAAAAAAAAAACAACCATAAAACTCACTACTCCCATTCCTAGGTATTTATAAGAGAAATAAAAATATATATCCAGGCAATATATATCCAGGCAATTATATATATAGGAATGTTTGTTGCAGCTTTATTATCAATCAAAACTGGAAACAACCCAAATGTCCATCAAGCAGTTAATGAATTAACAAATTGTCATAGATCCATAAAATAGATGTATATTCAGTGATTAAAAGGGGAGAGGATTAACTACAAAGGGACATAACAGAACATTATGAGGTGATGGAAATAATTCTGTGTCTTGATTTTCATCCTGGTTACACAACTTATATATGTCAAAACTAACAGAATTGTGTACCTAAAATGGATAGGCTTTACTGTATATAAATTATACATCTATAATTTAAAATAAGAACCAAAGAAACCAAACCACATTTGTAGCTACAAATTTAACTCAGTTAATGGGAAAATATGTGCCATATAACTTAATCATTAAAAGCAGCCAGAGAAAGTCTGACTTCATTTTTTAGTGGAAATGGATGTGTTTGTTAATACTTAGCTACGTGAAAACCATATCACTTTTTAATCCTAAGAAGATTCATTCATTCGCTTATCCATATATCCATACATATATACATACATACATACATACGAACAAACACACCATGAAGTATTTCCTGCGACCTGGATAAAAGTTGATGCCCCTATGATATAACTTACCAAACTCTCTTTGCTTTGCTCTCACTCAGTGCCCTCTGAAGTGATTTATTCTTTGACAATAGTTGAAGAATGGAAGAGGCAATATGGTTAAATGAAAATTTTCATGATTCCCATTGCCCACTATATAATACAGCTGTATTCAAAATAGCTTAGCATTGACCAAAATATCATTTTTTAAAACTTTGTCTTTGCAGAAAACTGCACAGAACAGGGAAAGACACGGACTCTAAGTGTGGGTTTTTGGTACTTTCATTAAAGGAGGTTTCACTGAAGCCAATATTTTGAATCATTCTTTTGTTTGGTGCTCCTATTTTTATACCCTGGGGTAACATACCAGTGTAAGTTTCAGGTACTTTTGAAAAGTCAAATGTGCTTTAAAATGGGGAACTGGGATAGGAGGCTATTAGAACACCATAACTGTATGTGTATTTTCCCATATTCAGTTTTAGGAAAAAGTATACAGAAGTTGAGAATATGGACATTCTTCCTCTTAATCATGTTTAAATATTCCCTGGAAAGACTTTGGGTACCTTCATGCCTACTCAATATGAAGATCAAACTCATACATCGATTTTTATGGTAGGAGAACCACATATAATAACCTGGTGTCATTATATGCTGTGTATATATATGTGTGTGTATATATTTAATCTACCTCATTATCGGTTCAGAGATGATTTCATGTTTGTATTTTCCCTTTGATTTTACACCTGGAAAATGAAGTGCAGCTCTACCTATCTAAGTGAGGTTCTTGATGTATATCTCCTTTATGGTGACATGAATGGAAAGAAAACAGTAATTACATTACTGAAACTATGATTTGAGCAACTTTCAGAAAAGCTATTGCCACTTACATAAGTACTAGCTTAAAATTTGTATGACTCAAACAGCTCTTGTGTAAATATATTTGTTTATCTAGCTTCCCGGGAAAAGAAACCTTACAAGTTTCAGCTCCATGTGTTATTAATTTACTGTATCTGAAGTTGTCATTTCACTGCATGCAATTCTTCAAGCCTGTAAAAATGGAGACCAGTGATCTGATGTAAGCGTCCCAAATACGTCCCAGGAATATACATACCTATCTCTCTCAGTGATAACTCAGGCTTGCATTTTGTGCCTCAGGCCAGGAATCCAGAGAAAAAAATGCTCTAATCCTATTTTATCTCTCATTATCTCTGGTTCTCAGTTTTTCAACTACCTTGTACTTTTTCCCTTCCTTTTTAAATAAATGGAGCCAGAACGAATGAGAACTTAAGATTTCACTGTGTTTTATTAAATAATTACCCCACACAAAATTGAAATTTGATGGAAATTGATATTTATGATCAAATAAGGTAAATGATGTCAAACTTAACACAAAATCAACCACATTTACATATCTGTGTACTCAAAGATACACACAAGCTTTCCAGGGCTCCTAAACTTTCTTTCATTAATGCTTCCAACATGGAGGTAAGAACAAAATAGAATTTTGTGTTTCACCTATTTCACTAATACTGCAATTTTGCCTCTTTGTACAATTCACAGGAAGTGGTTGTGTGTGCAAGCTATCTATATGCCCAATTGATTAGGACTTTTATTACATCACTTCCTATGGATCTCTGAAATTCATACTATATTGAAAACTGTTTAATCCATCAAGTTAAAATTACTGTTCTTTGCAAAGTAAGCTTTAGGTATGAGAAATTTAATATGGAACCTGATAGCCTCCTACTTATTAACATTATAATTTCTTTCAATGTTTTACTGCTTGCTTATAAATACATTTTTTGTTAAAACAGAATAGTGCATTCATAGTCACGACTGTATACAGGTACAAGTTGTTCACGTTTCTCAAACATTTGGAAGAAATACAAACAAAAACCATATGTTTTAAATATTCCACAGAATACCTTTCTCCCATTTGCTTGTATGTTGCAAATGTTTTTTAAGCTGGTACTTTTCCCAAGGAGTACCACTTACCCTCCAGTCTTATGGCAAGTATTCCTCTCTCTATATATACATTATGTATATATATATATATATATATATATATATATATAATACACACACACACACACACATACAATTCATGAATGCATTTGTCACTTAAATGTAATTTTTTAAAATCTAACATTAGTCTCTTAATCTTTAATTTTTTAATGTTTAATCTTTAGAGCAGCCATCCATGCAGATCTCAAAATCTCATAAGTATCTTATAAGATGGTAGGCAAACTTGAGAGGATATCTAGTCCACTCCTTTTTCAGACCAAAGTGTTCTTCAACTGATCCAAACAAATGAGAATATAATTGGTTTTTCAAAAGCAATGACTTTTAAAAATTTTTAGGCATGAACCTAATCTAATACAAATTGTCAACCCTCTTCCCAGAAAAAAAAAAAAGTGTGCATGAGTGTACATAGGCCCACAAAATGTTGCACTGAACTTGGCAAAGATCACCAAAACCATCCATGTGGAAGGGGTTCAAAGATCTTTAATAGCTTCTGTTTTAAAGTTTAAAGAAAGAGACCTAAAATGCTTGCTAGGTAACTTGCTCTGTTTTGGATACCTTATAATCCAAAAAGTCTTATCTTTAACTAAAAGCTCTCCCATTTCAACTTGTTCTCTTCATAGAGGTCATAAAGAACAGCTAGTCACCATTACCTTTCATACTCTTAAAGCCATATTAAGCCACACCTTGGATGTGTCCCTCACCAAGATAAATAATCCCAGCCAAGTAATTCCATTTTGGCTATACCTTTTCTCAGAGGCCCCATTATTCAATTCTTAATCATCTTTGTTGACTTCCTCTGAATAGTCTTCAAGTTTTCCATACTCCTCTGAGATTATTGAGCCTCTTATTCCTCAGACTATAGCAAAGGTCTGTGTAAATGGCCTTAGTGCTCAACAAGCCTTGCATAACCCAACTGTCCTGAGCATGGTGGATGTACCCTTTTCCTGCCATGTTGGAAGTTCTAACCTAACAAATTGCTGTAAATTTCATCAGTGGTACTCTTGATTGCTTGATCTACTAGATTTTCCTTTTGGGATACATGATATTTTTTACCTTGGCCGCCAAAGTTGTGAGCTGCACTATTCAGCCATTTCCAGAACTCCAGGGGCATTATTTACAGCCTGAACAAGGTTAAGGGAGGTCCTTCCCTTAGTTCCTAATGGATCCATTTAAAATAACATATGAACAACTTTTACTTCTTGATTTCTTTTCTTCAGTTAACACATCTCTATTTCATTTTCTTTTCAAGCTGGAAGATGTTTTAGTACTGCTAACTAAATGCCAGTGCTCACACCTCCTTGCTTTAATCTCCCTGGAAACATTGGCTACCTCCTTATTCATTGAGATGCTGGTTCAAAGGTCACCCCCTCAGTGACCACTTCAATTTCAGCTTGTACCCCAGCTCTACCATGAGGTCAGTCCTGTTTTCTCTTTGTCAAAGCACTTGCCACTATCTGAAATTATACTGTTTATTCACCCATTTAATTTTTTTTTCATACATTTTCCCCTGACTAGCGTAAGCACTGCAAAACCAGGGATTTTCCTCGCTGTCTCATTTATTCCTGTAGCATGTAGAACAGTCCCTGACATATACCAGCCTCTCAGTAAATGGATATATTTTTGTATGTGTCTTAAAAGAAACTGTCTCGTCCCGCATTTATCATACTTCACAATCATTAAATTCCATGTCCTTATGAAAAACTTCTATTTTTCCATGTACTTTATGTGCATAATTACTTATTATGTTAAAGTGCTGTGGACTGTCCAGTTATTGAGCTAACTTTGAGGTTTTACTTTTTAAAAACACCCAAAAAGTGTTTTGATAAATAAAAGGAGATGGAAATACTGACTCACCAATTAAAGTAAAATCATATTACAGGGGAAAAAAAGTTATGTAAGATATACACGAAGATGAAGACAAGAATTTCTACACGAGGTGTTTTCACTTCTATAATATGTTTCCCTGTCGTCAAGAAGCCACCATGGGTTCTTAGAAATCTCTTAGGCAGAAATACAAGATGCCAAAGGAGAAGGAAGAGATGAAGAAAGCTACAAAGTCTTTCTTTTTCCCTCAAGATGAAAACAGATTTCCTAGTTATACTTTTCTGTATACATAACATGTCAATAAGAAAGGTTTTTAAGGAATCCCTTGGCTGGTCTATATTCTGTCTGAGCTCACATATAATCACATTTGGGTGTAGCTGATATCCACCATCCATCAGGGACAGAGTGGGGATCTGCTTCCGTCTCCAATCAAACCCATTAGATGGAGGAGTTTGGGTTCAGTGATCTTGGCTTCTGGTGTTCAAAATTGATGAGTGAGTTTGGTGCTGCTTTTCTTTGAGGAAAGAAACCTTCCCATTTACACCCTACCTCTTTGCTATGATTGCATAGGATGCTCATGAGATCTTCAGGATTTCATAGAAGTAATTACAGAATTTGAAAGGACTTTGAATAGCTGTTTTTATTGGACTTGGAATGACTTTTTTCATTTAAACCAATAGTTTTCAAGCTTTTTTTAACGTGCTCCACAGGAAGAAGTACACTGTACATGGTAACCCAAATCACGTGCCACTGAAATGCGCACACACACACACACACACACATACACTCCTGAAATAAGTGTCATCAAACAGTACTTATCCTAACTATAGGAGATATATTAAATGTTTTCTTTTCTACTCTGAATTATTCTTTTTAACTTTTACTTTCAATGCTACTTGTTACACACCAAGTTGATTTCATGACCTACTGGTGGATCACTGCCCACAGTTGAACAATAGTGCTTTAACCATTTTGCAGAATGGCAAATGTGAGATCTGAGCACTTTGCCTAGTTTTTCCCTAACTTTCCATGACATTTAGTATCTTTTCTTTTTGGAGCATCAGTCTCCAAACTCAGTTATGGTTCATGATAGGCTCTCTATGGCTTCTACAAGATTTTCAGAGCACCCTTAAAAGAAAAAGACTTGTTCAAAGCTAATACGCTATAAACAAGACTTGAGCCAGAATATGGTGAATCAGTGAGGAGTCTCTGTCCAATGACAATGAAAATTCTGAGTGAGTTACAAAGACACTACTTCCCCATGGGTAATTTGTTTTTAAAGTCAGAGTCATAAAATTTTAGAGGTAAAAGAGACTTTAGCAAATCTAGTCCAGCCCTTTGATTTTATGACAAAAATATTCCCATGCACATCCTGAGAAGTTCAGAGCATGGGTCTCATCCCTTATCAACAGTATTTTAAAAAACAGTATTTGCTGCCATGAGCAGTTATATTTTGAACAAACAGAACTTTTATGTTTTCAGAAATCACACAGGACTAGCTTTTTAATGTTATATAAATAGTGGAATTATTATTTCTAGTATTTAAAGGGGGGATTGGTATCTTAGCTCTATATTTTAGAAGTCACCTTAATAACTGAATTGTAGAAGCTTTATGTTCGTAATCCACACATCTGCCTAAGACAGTTATCCGATGAGCGTGGATTTTTTCAATATTTAGACATTTAACAGATAATATTTGAGAACTTATTATATACTCTCAAGCATCTTATAGTAAAATATAAAATGCTTGTTTTTTTATATTACAAATTATATTATCCAAGGAAATAATACATCATAAACAATGTGTATTTCATTGGTCAGACTTTATTGGTATTTTATCAGACATATTTAATCTACCACTCTGGATCCTAGTTTCTTGATATGGACCTGGATCTTTCAAGTCCTCTGTTGAACCCAGGACCCTATCTCACTGGTTACTTTATTCATTAATAAATATTTATTAAATGCCTTACATGAATCAAGCACTATTATAGACACTGGAGTTACAGAGGTATATGAGAAAGACCAAGTCTCTGCACTCAGGGAACTTGCATACCAAAGGGGCTTATCATGAGTAGAGAAACCCCCAAGCTGGCTGAGTTAACCAGACTCTTCGGAAAAGTATTGAACTATGCCAACTTTTACAAAAATTTATTTCCAAATCTTCAGTAGTCCTACGGAGACAAGTGTTTAAGAAGTTGGATTCATTAGTCTATTTAAAAAGTTGTGAGTTCATTAGCCTGCATTGCTGGGTGTTTTGAAGTACAATCCCTAAGTAATATTCTTCCATTTGATTTTAATCCCTGTAAGTACATTATTATTAACCAACAAAAATTGACAAAGAAATGAGAAGGAAAGGGAGGGATAGAAGAAATGCAGGAGGAAGTCAGGCAGCAGGGGAGGAAGATACCCTCAGAATGAAGCACGAAAGTATAAAATTCAAGATTTGCTGATGATATTTTCAGAGTCATGACTGGACACAGTCACAAGGAAACCTACTAATGCTCACAACTCTAATAGAGCTGAATCTAGCAGAAGTGGGGAAACTGTTGGCACTCTTTTTCCAGAATTACATTGTTTTGATGATCTGACTCAAGTCTTAAGCATGACATTTCATGATCGGCTAAGCCTCGAAGCAACCACACCCTATTCTTGGCAAAAATACATATCATGTTACATTACCAAGGAAAACACAATGGAAAGGGTTTTTTTTTAATAATAAATAAACAACACATCTTATTTATAAATCTTGTCAAGATTTTCAAGGACTTGCCTAGCTCCATGGCGAAACCCCTGTTTTCTGTGTAAGACATAGCATGCAGAGTAGCTGCTTGAACGACAAGCTTCTTTTCAATTTTAGTGTCTTCAGCCCCAACCAAGAGGGGGACTATCCTCTTTAGTGGTAAAAGTAGATCCAGGTTTTATGGCTGGAGAGAGTCCAGAGCACTCAAAGTGAAGCAGACGGTTGTGAAGAATTATTTATGGCAGATTTTGTGATGCCTGTGTCGTACTCTGATTTAATAGGGGAGAAAATGAAATCTGAAGCAGAGTGAATTCAATTTCCAAATTTTACTAGGTGTACATGCAGGTTTTACACCAGGGTACTATCGTTACCCCCAGCTTCTTTTCATGACTCTCATTCTTTGTAAAAATAAGTTCTTCCTTGAACAGACCTGTGAAAATACTCTGTTGGGTCATCCACAAGAAGTCTCCAGGATAACACTTCGGAAGTCCACAGAGTGGACCTATTCTATTGTGATACACACAGTGGATGACATCCCTGTCTATAATAAGCAAACTCACGTTTCAGTGGAAATCACCCCTCCAAAAGAAGGGGAAATAATTACAGAATCCTAAAGCAAATGGCACCACAGATTACTTTCGCCGTTTTGCCGACTCTTCATTAAAACGTTATATCGGCATGTGAGCAGTAACAGCCATTTAAAGATATCAAAACATGGTCATTTGGCATGGAAAATTAAATACATGTGTCCAATCTAATTTTAATAAGTGTAATTTTTGAAGCAAGTCTTGATTATTTTCCCACACCTCATCTCCAAAGGGAATATTGTGAATACAAGAAAGTTGCATAAAGAATAAGCAAAATAAATCATACTGTTAAGAAACATAATACATAAGTGTACAGACTTTCATAAGTATTTTATCTTATATTATTTTTCTCTTCATTAAAAATGTTATAGTAGGGGCTCCTGGGTGGCTTACTCGGTTAAGCATCTGACGTCGGCTCAAGTCATGATCTTGCAGTTTGTGGGTTTGAGCCCAGTGTCAGGCTCTGTGCTGACAGCTCAGAGCCTGGAACCTGCTTCCAATTCTGTCTCCCTCTGTCTCTGCCCCTTCCCCACTCAAGGTCTGTCTGTCTCTCTCTCCCTCTCAAAGATAAATAAACATTCAAAAAATTTTTTTAAGTTATAGTAAATATATCTCGCATAAAATGTACCATTTTAAATACTTTTTAGAGTGAAGTTCTATGTCATTAAGTAGATTCAAATTATTGTGCGTTCATTATTACCACCCATATTCAGAATTCTTCATCTTTCCCACCTGAAATTCTATACCCATTAAACATGGATTCCCTATATCTGCCCCTTCCCAGCTCCTGATACTTTGTCTCCATGAATTTAGCTGCTCTAAGTACTTCATATAAATGAAATCACACATGTGTTCAAGTTTCATCCATGTTGTAGTTTCATCCAAGTTTTCATCCATCATCTAGAATTTTTCCTTTTTAAGACTAAATCATATTCCATTGTATGTATATACCCTGTGTGCTTATCCATTCATCTGTCAATAGAAACCTGCGTGCTTGCACCTTTTGGCTATTTTGAATAATGCTGCTGTGAGCATGAGTATACAAATATTTGTCTATTTTCATATCTTTGGGGTATATATTCAGAAGTGGGATGGCTGGATCCTATCATAATTCTATGTTTAATTTTTGAGGAGTCAGGCTTATGCTTTTATAAGAATTCATACGTTCAGCAAACATTTATTAGACTCTTACTGTGTGCCAGGTAGCCATGGCAAAAGTTGGGAATGAACAGACAAGACACAAACACTGTCTTCAAGACTGACAGCCTAATGTTTGAGTGGTTTGCTGTTGTTCTTTCTTTTGATGGTGGTAATAATTTACAGTTGATGCATTAACTCTTTCCCAGGCTTCTTGAGACCAGTAATATATTTGTACAGTATATGGCAAGAGTGCCCTCATGACCCCAACCTTCACTAACTTGAGGCTTTGAGCAACTTAGACAACTAGAACCAGATGGGAATAGTACATTGTCCCATATGTCAGGTGAATCAGGACATTGCCAACCCCTCCCCCACATACATCATCTGTAACAGTAGCTTCAGGAGATAATCATTTCAGCGAAATCAGAAATTAGATTAATGGAACCTGTACAAATGAAATGTAGTAGCATTGTATGAATTCTAAGGTACTATATTTGATTATGGAGGAGCAAATTTTTCCATTCAAATGGCATTATACCAGTGGAAGTACCATATAAGAAATAATAATCGAGTTTGAATAAATTTTCTTAAATAATTTTAAAGTTTCTCCAAATGACTAAAGAAAATAAAACATGAAGCTTAGAAAGGGTAGGATAGCCTTGGAAAGTTTAATAAATCATGAAGGCAACAAAAATGAGTTCAATCGCCATAAGGATAAAGAAAAACATTGTTTTCATCTGTATGAAATCACTCTCTTATTCCATCACCTCCCTTAAAGTGCCCCATAGATGGTTTCTTTTTTACAATCACAATGTTTACTTTATATGCTTCTACCCTACCTCTTCCAAACAAATCCAAAGTTTGCTTAGAGTAAAATTGCAATGCATAAAATACCAAACCACTTACATGGAATAATAGAATGTAAAAATCAAGAAAGAGTAAGAAAATGTTTAAAAGCCATAGGCTGAGGAAATATCTAACCATTGAGCACAAATTTTCGTTCTGACCCTCCTAGTAGGCAGAGCAAAGATAGAAACTTAGGAAGTTTATATAGTTCTCTTTATCTAAAAAAAGGAAACATACCCACCTTTATTTAGTTCTCTTTGTCTAAAAAATGAAACATTCTCACCTGTCAAAGACATGCTTTTTGTATTTGACCGTTATATTCCAAGAATTTGCCAGGGGGATTCTTATATAATTGGATTACATAAGCAAAATTGTCCTAGGTAATTTTAGAAGATCTCGGGAGTGGTACACATACACATTTCTATAATGGCCATTAGTCAAAGCCAGAGGCATGATGTTTATTCATAGATCCTAAGCTGACAGAAGACTATATAACTTGCCTATCTATTTAATGGTTTTGTATAGTCCTGCAACCAAGATACTATGTTAAAACACACATGTTGTATTAAACGCATTTCTTCCTCTCATGAAAGTCTGGAGGTAGCCAGTCTAGGAACACTATGATGCTTCAGAGTGTCAGGCAGTCAGGGCCCTCTTTCTGGTGCATAGTATCCCCTCCAGATCACCTCATGGTCCACGTTCCAGTCTTCCCATTATCATTCCAGCCACACAGAGGAGGAAATGGTGAAGCAGGGGATGCCCCTCTGTTTAAGGACCTCACTTGGAACTACGTCCACAGCCCCTACTTACATTTCCTTAATTAGAATTTTGTCACACGGCCACATATGTCTCTTCTCGCTGGGCATGTATGTTTATTAGCAAAGCATAAAAAAGATATTGGGAGACAGCTAATATTTCTGCCACAGGTATGCTATTTAATGTTTTGTCCCTTAAAATGTAGGCATAACTTTAAAAACCAATGTATTGAGAGAAAAAGTAGATGCCTATGAGTACAGCAAATATTCTACTTACAGGGTCATCTGAGGATGACAGAGCATTTTTATTACAGTCTGAGTGATAGGAAATCAAAGGAGACATACAGAGTGAGGTTGGAGGTGGGGAGGGCAAAGAGAAGATACGTGACCAAACACCCAAACCAAAAGCTGGGCCTGTAGGACTATTCGGAGAGGAATGTGCCTCTCTCAAACAGATCTTGCCCAAATCCTCACAGTCATATCCCTTGAGTCTTGCTGCCTCTTTATTTTACACAGCCCAGACATGTCCCTATTTATATTCCTCCGAGAGGTAAGATCAAGTGACATGCATCAAACTTATCTTGCTGGCCTTGAAACCTCAAGACTAGGACCTGTGTCCCCTCCAGCTTCTCCAAAAGGCGTTTGTGACTAGGTCCCACCCTACAATCCTAACTAAGGAATGGGGGTTCTCCCCTTTATCCTTAGAATCCTATACTGTCTCGTAACTACAGTTTCTGTTCTGGGAACCGATGTTGGATTTTAACTCCTAGAAAATGCATGGGCAAGAAAGATAAATCTGTAGATTCTTTTACCTATTTCTCCCAGTTGCACCCACTATTTCCCCCTCAGGACACCTGCAGATTGGTAACTTTTTGTTGTTGTTGGCTTGTATTCAATTCTCTATGTCATTACCGTATGTAATGTTTTCTCTTTTTGCCATGCTTACCAAGATCCAAATTCCTTCACGAAAGTCTTTTCAAAAGAAAGAACAGCCCATCACATTTTGAAGTAGGAAAGATAAAACATCCAGTTTTACCTACAAATTCCATGCCCTTTTCAAAAAGTTAAAAAAGAAACTATACTATAAATTATTTTTAATTATAGATTCTTTTTCAGCATTCCATTATTTCATAGTTTTTCGTATTTCTTTGACTATGTTTATAATTGTGATATGAGATAATCTTCCTAACTTAACAGAGAAACCATTCATCCTGCTGGTATGAGCAAATATAACAGCATATAACAGAAATAAAACTGAAGAATACCCAATAATCTATTTTATTTTAGAGGAAGAGGACTCTGATTTTCCATGGTTTAATTGCTATTCTGAAATTCAAATTTGATTTTATCTTTAATTTCCATTTTTCCTTAGTTTTCGGAGACTCTGTTTTCTTTTGCCATTCTCCTACTTGGTTTTTTCCCTCTTTTCTTTTTTCCTGACACTGTATCTATAGACATAGCCGAGGTCATCAATTCACATGCTTAATTTGACAAGTATTTATCTAATGCCAATTATATATGAGGCTTTGTGGGGGAGCTATCTGAGCTACATCCCAAAGGTTAACAAGGATTTGAGCAAGACAGAGATGGCAGGGAGGACCTTACAGGCAGGAGGGACTGGAAGCATAAATACACAGGAGTGGAAGGACTTGGAGTATTGGAGTAATATCAGGTATTTCAATTGAGCTGGAGCATGACTTTCTATTATCCTGGGACTACAAACAGATCAGGGATGTCCTTGAATGCCAAGCAGAGGAATCTGGCTTTTACCTTTTAATCCCTCTCTCTGTATTGTCTATAAATCTGTTAACACCCCTTCACCGTATTGTCTGGCTCTGGTATAATTATTTTATCTGTGAAGAATGATGTCATGGAAATAGTACTGAACTAAGAATCAAGGGCCTAGGATTTATATATTACACTTGGGTTTAATATGTGGATATTACAACCATAATTCAAACCTCAGCAATTAAACTGGTATCTTTGTCAAAAAGCCTCTAAGAGACAATTTATCTGTTTTCAGAATTATTTATTTATCAAGCATTGCACACAGTAGATGTTCAATAAATGTTTGTTGAAGCTAATTCAAACCTCTGCGATCCATAACATAGCCCTAGCAATGGAGAGAAAGGGGGGAAGAAGGACCGCCAGCTTGAAAGTAGTGAATAATTCTTTCTTCCTGATGCAGTTCAGTGCTCTGCTATGAGTTTGTTTGTTTATGTTTGTTTGTTTTTTTCAGAGCAGAGGGAGGGAGTCCTAGAATTAGAATCTAGATTATGATAATAATTTTTCCCAGAATTTTATCAGAATTTTCAAATACATAGAAAAGTTGAAAGACATGTACAGAGGATACTCATATACCCACCAACTAGCATGGTAATGTTTCACTGATCTCTTACCTTGTACTGAGCTATACTCTACAAACCCTTTGCCCCACTGCCCACAATTGCTCTGTGGTGCTGACCATTATTCTCATCATATAACAGTTAAAAACAAACAAAAAAGCTTGGCTCAGTGACTTTCAGAAATTCATTTCCCTAAAGCTCTCCTGGTAGTAAAGGGAATAGCTAGAATCTGAACACTCTGATTTCAAAATCTGGGTTCTGTCCACTGCACGAAGAGCCTCTAGAATTCCTCTCTGCTGCTGGCCAGGGTCACAGATGCTAACTGAATACCTACGTGAGAAGCCCTGAATTAAGCACTGGAGGAAATGAGAAGAAATGTAAGCTGAGGCTCTTAGTACTTTAGGCAACTCAAGATGAATCAAATCAAATTTTAAAATTTGTTGAGTTCCTGACACTTTGTAGGGAGAAATCAATGAGGATGTGATCTGAGACTGTGGGACAAAGAAGTAAAAAACATATTTCTTCTTTAAGCAGCCTGAAATAGTGGTTCAGGGTGAGTAAAAGCCTTGGCCTTACATGTTCCTCTTTCTCTCTGCTTACTCTGTCCTCCTCACCTGCAAAACTTTTCCCATTTTCTTATCATCTCTTGAAAGTCTCTTTTTATCTTAACACAAAAGACAACAGATGTTGACGAGAATGTGGAGAAAGGGGAATGCTCTTACGCTGTTGGTGGGAATGCAAACTGGTGCAGACACTCTGAAAAACAGTATGAAGTTTCCTCAAAGGGTTAAAAATAGAACTACCCTACAACCCAGCAATTGCATTAGTAGGTATTTACCCAAATGATACAAAAATACTGGTTTGAAGGGGCACGTGAACCCCGATGTTTATAGCAGCATTATCAACAATAGCCAAATAATGGAAAGAGCCCAAATGTCCATCAGTTGATGAATAGGTAAAGATGTGGTATATATACACAATGGAATATTACTCATCTATCAAAAAGAATGACACCTTGCCATTTGCAACAATGTGGATGGAGCTAGAGTGTATTATGCTAAGCGAAATAAGTCAGTAAGAAAAAGACAAGTATTGTATGATTTCACTCATGTGTGGGATTTAAAAAACAAAACAGATGGACATAGGGAAAGGGGGGAAAAGAAAGGGAAGCAAACCATAAGAGACTCTTAACTGTAAAGAAAAAACTGAGGGTTGCTGGAGGGGACGTGGGTGGGGAATGGGTAAATGGGTAATGGGTGATGGGTATTAAGGAGGGCACTTGTGTTGAGCACTGGGCATTGTATGTAAGAGATGAATCACTGAATTCTACTTCTGAAACCAGTATCACACTATACGTCAATCAACTAGAATTTAAATAAAATTTTCTTAGAAAGAAGAAAAATACCAACAAAAGCAAAAAAGTCTCTTTATATCTCAAGGTGTTTTTCAATTTCTGTTTCTTCCATTTCAGTCCCCCTTACTGAGTCCTCAAACTAGCAATGATCTCTCCCTTCTCTGAACTATAGCCCTCTGCTCTACAAAGAGGCAGGGTAGATTAGTGGTTAAGAACACAGATTCCCCCTGAGATCCTGACCCTTCCCCTCTGTGGGTACGTATTCTTGGAAAATTAATGAATTCTCCATGCCTCAGTTTTCTCCCCTGGTAAAGGGGATATTATCAGTCAAGGATTCTGTTTCAGAGACTAGAATTTCCTCTTGCTAATTAAAGCAGGAAGTGTTACATTATAAAGGAATTCATTAACTCACAAAAAGTTGGAATTGCCAACAAAAAAAGACTAGTTTGAGTTTTCTGAAGATTCCCATGCTACTCTATTCCATACACCAGCTGGATGGAAATGTAAAGGCTGTATGTAAAAAGTCTTCCCACCTTCTCTGATCCAGCTGAAAAACTGCATTCCCCAAGATTGCCTCTTATCACCCACAAAGGCAATGACTGGTTGTCATGGTTGCACACAAACTGCCTTACTCTTTAGCCATTTTGACAAGCAGAGAGAACAAAGTGTGGTCTCTACCTCACTTCTTTTAAATCTTGTGGGACTGCTCCTGAGTAACCAAATCTAAATTACCTCTGGTACCCTAGCTGCAAGGGAGTCTGGGAAATGTAGTTGCTAGGTTTCTGGCTTCTGCATTTCAGGAAGGCACTAGCTGGGACCAATGTTGAGTACTAATCGACCATAAGTCATATCCATTTGAGAACAATAAATGTACCTCTCCCATAGTGTTATTGTGAGGATTATATGAAATAATAAAGTAGTTAGTACCTGGCACACGGGAGAGCCTCAATAAATGCAACTATTTTCATGAGTTAGCATCTCAAGGGGTTGCCAGGTGAAAGACCTCAGATAGAGCCCCGAATTGCTACCTGATAATAAGTAATGTGGATGAATGTGTTTAACAGAGAAGAGCACCAGTGTTGCTACCTATAAAGTGAGGATAATAATCACTCTCTACCTTACAGAGTTTCTGCTCACATCACATGAGGTCATGTGTGAAAGATGATTTGAAAACGGTAACAAACGTTCCAGTTGCTTTGGTGTTGAAAGGATGTCAGGTGAAATGGAGAGCTACAAACTCCTGGTCAGATTGCAGCTGTGCCCCTGAGAGTAGCAGTCAGCTTCCTGTAGTTTCATCTTCTTCATCCCCACGCTATGTTTTCCTCTTTTTAATTTTCAGAATTAGCCAGGGAAACTAAACCACTTTCATACATGCCTGTGAGGCTAGAAAGTCTCAGACGCTGCCGTTACCACCTCCTGCAAGAGGGGAGATGGGGTTCTACCGAGCTCACCAAGGTCCCCCACCCCTGAGTTCTTTCCAGAAGACCCTGTGCCCTCTCCACTCCACGAACTGCAACTGGAGGGCCAAGTGAGGAGGCCCAACCTGAGGAAGAGACAGGTGGCTCTGGCACGGACGCTGTAATGCATTCTCCCCAGGGAGAGAAATTCGGAGAGTTTAGCTCACTCTTTCCTGCCATAAAGCACACTGAATGTTAACAGCTTGCTCCTGTCCAAGCTGGTGTTTTTTAAATTAAGTATTGTTAAATCCATACCATTTGGAATGATGCTTCAGACAGCCCTGACACTCTCTCTCTTGCTTCTGCTTTCATTTCACCTAATATATTGTACAGGGAGCCAGCCACCAGTATTATGGCAGCTGTGGCCCCTGCTGCTGCTCAGACACTGGTGAGACAGCTTTAATGTAGATACCTGAAGAGGGAAAAGGAGCTCGGCCAACGCCCTGCTCCCATGCCATAAGGGGCCTTCCCCAGGCCGCCATTAGTAAGCATCTAGATTACCTAGGGTTTTATGTTATTTTTCCTTGGTACTGGAAAAAGTTTTAGAAGTGACAAAGGTGGGAGACAGAGACACCGTAGATTTCGATGAGATACTTTCCATTGTCAGGTAACATATATCTATAGGAAAACCTGGGTAGCCTGCCCTCTACTCCTTTACCTTCACTATAAACATTACCCTCCAGCCAGTATGACACCACTGCCAGCATCTGAAAATGTCTATGTGGTTGTGTAGGTGTGTGTAGACACATACACACATATATAGACATACATGTGTGTATACATAGGTGCACATACATGTGCAGATATGTATAGATGAGAGAAGAGTGATTTCGGGTCAGAAAATCCTAGTCAAAGGCCAGTGCTAGCCAGTGGGTCCTAGGGCAAGTCATTTAATTCCTCTGAGCCTGATTTTCCACATATAGAAAATGGAGTGAGTACTTAACCAACGTCGAGGAGTAGTCATAAAAATGCGATTGAGAGTGTAAAACCATTTGCAGCCTTTAAAGATAATGACATACAATCTGGTAATTATCAAAATTGCCTCATCCCCAAAACTTACTCTAGTCACCCTCACGCAACTTGATTTTGTTCTCCTTTTTCTAACATTGCAGTAAGCTTGGAGCTTGCTGTGCACTGTGTAATGTTTGACAACACAATCGCTTTTCCTAGTTTCTCTGGGCATCCCCAACAGGAAAGGAAATGCTATGAGCACTGGGACGAGAAGCGTGAGATATTGTGGTGCTTGTCCTCCAGACATTCAATGGGTAATTGAGGGTTTGACTTAAGAATATTGTGACGTCCAGCAACTTTATTGAGGCGAAGGGGACCATCGTGTTATATGTCAACGTGCCCATCAGAACTTCAAGGCAGAAATCGCTGACTCAAAATATCTAGATAATATTTATTTCCAAAGTAGGAAGGAATCTAGAAGAGCATACTAGTAGCTCTTCTTCTGCAAATGGTGTCATATCATGACCACTGTTGCTTCTCTTCCTTTTCCTACCACCTGTTCATGCCTTTGGATCTGCCTATTAAGTGATGGTTATGCGTGAAGAGGGAAGGAGGAAGTGGTGTTCAATAAAATATTCCATTTTGTAGAACCAGTTGGAACGCTTTAGCTAACTAATAGGTTAAAAATCCCTGCCTCAGAAAGCTCCAACTTGTAAGAGAGAGATAGCTTTTTTTTTTAAATTTTTTTAACGTTTATTTATTTTTGAGACAGAGAGAGATAGAGCACGAACGGGTTGGGTCAGAGAGAGAGGGAGACACAGAATCTGAAACAGGCTCCAGGCTCTGAGCTGTCAGCACAGAGCCCGACGCGGGGCTCGAACTCACTGGCCGGAGATCGTGACCTGAGCTGAAGTCGGACACTTAGCCGACTGAGCCACCCAGGTGCCCCGAGAGAGGTAGCTTTAGGAATGAAAGTTTATTTCAATCAGTTCATTTCTTTAATATAATGATTTCAGATAACACCAGTCAAGGCTTGTTTTAAAATGTTTATTTTTTTTATTTTGAAAAAAAGAGAGCGAGAGAGGCAAGGAAGGATAGAGAGACAGAATCCAAGCAGGCTCCACGCTGTCAGTGCAGAGCCTGATGCGGGGCTCAGACTCACAACCCATAAGATCGTGACCTGAGCCGCAATCAAGAGTCAGATGCTTAACCGACTGAGCCACTCAGATGGCCCATCAGTCAAGCATTTTTACATCTACTCATGGGTACTCTTCAGCTTATGAACATTATTAGCTGGTTTTTTTATAGATTTGTAAAACTGATCTCTCTGAAAGGGAACAACATACTTCAAAACAGGACCTCTTTGCTATGGATTTGTCCTATCCATTTTTCTAAAGGGACAAGGTGGATCCTTATATGCCCTGACTCTCCTAACAGGTTGAAAATGGGCATTTCAAAGCTCTTCTGTCTTTAATTGGCATGCCATATGAAGTAAGTAACTTGATGTTAAACAAGCTAGCTGCGTTTCTTTACCTTGCTGAAAAGCAGTGCTGCAGGTATGTATGTAGACAGACCTGCCTGTACTCACACGCCCATTATGCGTAGAGCAGGTTTTCCATATTTTTGCATTTCATAACTTGTGGGTGTTTTTTATTAACGGGAGGAAAGGACTTTAATTCTCATCGGCTTCTCCCTCCACCATATACATTTCTGGGCTCTCAAGAAATCTACAAAGGAAAAACTTCCTGGTGACACACCTATGGAAATGGAAGGCGCCAAGTTCGCTGTTTCATTCTTTCAAACACTCCATGATTTTCTTAGCAGATAAGGAGAAAGACGTCCTTGTTTGACACTTGACACTTTTCTAAAACTGTAATAAAATCCTCCTCTGGTAGAGTCAAATCTTGATTGCTGGTGGATTAACCAGACTTAGAAGCTTCCTGACCTTCTCTTTGCTGTCGCTGGCCTTGCAGTCATTTCACTGCTCATTAGCACTTCCTCCAGAGCGTCTCCCATCCAAGCCTCTTGCAACAGTAGAAGGCAAGAGGAGGTAAAACTCACTTCAGCCTTTTCTGCTGTGTTATAGCAGCTCTGATAAAGGACATGGATAAGGATGAGGCTGAAACTGTTGGTTAAAAGGTTTGAGGATTAACTGAAGATTTAATTCATCCTTTCTTTCCCTCTCCCTGCCACAGTAGATAGTTGTGAGCTGGCACTGTGTCAAAACCAGGCTGCTCCTCAACCCCAAATTTCAGCCCCTTTCATCCCAGTCTTTGTTAAAGGGCTTTTTTTTTTTAAACCAAGGGCTCTAAATTTCTAATTGTGCCTTTAGTGTAGTAAACCTTAGACATTTTAAATTGTCACTTTACAAAGAAGCGACTTGCTTTTTCTTTCCCCACCCCCGGCTCAAGTCATTAATGCCTAAAAGTAACTCATGTCACTATTTAGGTTTGGTGAGGAACTTCCAAAAACTTATATAGCCTCTTTTCCGAGTCAAGGGAGAAAATAAAGAGGAGCTTCACGGAAGAGGAATAAAGCAGTTGTGCAGAACACGTTTAAAAGGCACGTTAAGTCAGTTTTTGTCTATGGCTCTTTCCCTTTATGGCATATGTTATATATTGACAGGGATTAAGTTTCTCTCCTGAATGCAACAATACAGAGTCACAGGAAGCTACTGTACTTCCCAAAGCCACAGGCACCAGCACAAGCAAACGGCAAATAGAAAGGTATCTCACAAAGAACCAACCAGGTTAGTTAAAAAGTAGAGGGCTTTGCTTCATCTTTTGCAATTCTGCACCTTTTGCATTTCTCTTCCCCTCTGCCGCGCGCGCTCTGCTCTCCTTTCTTTTTCATCCTGTTTCCCCTTTTTTTGCTCGCACTGTTACACTTTCTCTGTCCGCCCCCCCCCCCCCCCCCGGCTTTGTTATTCAGCACGTCTGATTAGCAGGAGCCTGATTGGCTGGCTGCCTGCTCGGAGAGAGATTCCATTCAGCTTACCCCCCACCCATCCACCCACCCACCCACCCTCGGTCAGGAAATGTGAGCAGGGCTGATGGAAGCTGATAGGCAGGGCTGGAGTGTTAGCACCAGTACTGGATGTGACAGCAAGCAGAGGAGCACTTAGCAGCAGTGTCCGATTCGGATTCCGGCAAGGATCCAAGCATGGAATGCTGCCGTCGGGCAACTCCTGGCACACCGCTCCTCTTTCTGGCTTTCCTGCTCCTGGTAAATGCCTTTTCATTTCAATACGTTGCTATTGCCACTTAGCCTGGTTGCTGTTGGGGGTAATGTGTGTGTGTGTGTGTGTGTGTGTGTGTGTGTGTGTGTCTTTATCTTCAAACACCAGGTAAAATAATTTACATGATTTTAAGAAAAGGAAAAACTTCTTGCAGAACTTTAACCCCCAACTTCCCAAGCTAAGTAAGGTCCGCAAGACTCTGTGGGATAGTGAGAGAGATACATAATAATATTGAGACTCAAACTTTGGGATATACTGCCTAGCGTTCTGAGCTGGGGACTGTATAAATGGCGGTGTGTATGCTTGGAATTTGAATAAGGGACGTCCTGAAATCAAACTCACTCACTGTGGTGTTCCTGGAATTTTTGAAGGATGGGCTGTAAGGGGCTTTCCCCCACTGCCTTGTACGAATCCTTCTCTGGCTGTGCACATGTGCTAGGGAACCAGGTAAAAGACGGAATGAGAGCCCGTTTGCAGCCAGCCCAGATTATAGCTCATAATTACTGTAAGTCCTCTATGGATACAAGTTAATGCTAGTATTTATGAATTGAGGATTATGGTCTTTGATCTCAGATCTGCTTTTAAAGAAGAAGAAAATGCTGACTTTTTGTGTGTGTCTGCTTTCCATAATCACAGTGATAAGATGCTCTGCTCTTGAACATCAGCACACATTGCATTTTTGACTCGAAGTAAATGTTCCGTTGTGACTCATACTTGGTTTTATGGGCAGAAAATGAACATTTACTGTCCAAAAAAAATCTACACTCAAAATATTAATAGCAATGCACATTTTTTTAAACCAGAGTGTTCTGGGCAGGCAGCTTCATAAACCTCATCTGAAGGTTTGATTCCAAAATTTGCACACACTGATTCCAAACAAACGTGATTGTAGCTCTCCTTGTCACATTTATAGCATGCCAGCGCTTCCTCAATAAGGCAAAAAGGGAACAAGGTAAAAATGTAACGAATATATAGGTTGCATTGATTCGTTGATGCTAAAGGAATGTTTCGTTCTGATTAGACTCTGACAAATTTCATCTGAGCTATAATTTTGAGCAGAGGAAGCAAGCCATTTGGTATAAATTGAAAAACTCCAAAAAGGTTCATCAGATAGAGTAATCAGACAGTGTTTAAATATTTTATACATTCCCACCTCTCATTTGCATCATTGTAGCCAAGAAATCATACTGCTGCACTGCAAATGCTATAAATATAGAAATGTATTTTCAGGTTTTCAGACATTTAAAGGCCAACTGAATTTTAAGCATGAATAGACTATAACTTTAAGCTGTTGTGAGGAATATAAAAAGCAGAATGTTTAGGTGTGCTTTATGACTAGTGGAGCAAGCAATTTATGAAAGGTGTCTCATTTTTTCCATATGGGACGTGTTACTTATATACACACCATTAGTTTGCCTCATCTTTCCTTCTTTGTGATTTTCAACAAGCGTGTGTTATTTCCCTAATTTAATTAAATCACAAGTTCAATTACCAGTCCACATTACTTTTTTGCTATCTTCATATGAAAATATGATTTCATTATATTTTGGAAAAACTGTCCTATTCAGGAGTAGACTGCTTAGCTACCCATTTGGTAAATTGCATTATTCCCCCTTTGACATCTTGAATATTCATATATGTACTTGAGCATATAATTAGACTTATGTGGAAAAAAGAAGAGTTTCTTTATATCAGATTTCAAACATAAAACATATTTTGTTTAAATTACAGTAATTGTCTTGTGAGGATAAAATGAAATCAAACTCAGGTTTGTTTCAGGTCTGTATTTAAATGAATTGGGATTCTGAGAGTCACAAGAAAGAACTGACTTGTGAACAACAAGATATATCCCTGGGCAGAGTAATAACAGTATTATTAATACCTGCCACGTATTGTGTGCCTTAATGTGCCAAATATTAGGCCAGTTGTTTGAAACGTGTTACAAGGAATCTGCACAATCAGCTTGCAAATAGGAATTTTTAAATTTTTTTTAATGTTTATTTATTTTTGAGACAGAGACAGAGCATGAACGGGGGAGGGTCGGAGAGAGGGAGACACAGAATCCAAAGCGGGCTCCAGCCTCTGAGCTGTCAGCACAGAGCCCAACGTGGGGCTCGAACTCACGGACTGTGAGATCATGACCTGAGCCGAAGTCGGATGCTCAACCTACTGAGCCACCCAGGTGCCCCGCAAATAGGCATTTTTAAACCTATTTTACAGATAGGGAAACAAGCTTATATTTGAATACGAAAGTCAAATAATGGAGAGAAAATCACTTGTTTGCTTTATACTATGGTTGGAAAATGTTTAGCAATGATGGAAGCAATGGTGTAAGTTGGTCTGTAGTCATTGTTGGATATTTAGGGGTTTTGTCTCATCTTGACCATTGAAGTTATGTACAGGATTATGGGCACTTGTTACACTTGCTTGTTAACAGCCCCCATCAGCTTTGTGACCAAAATTACATTACTGACCTATGAGCCCATGAGCCTCATCAGCAGTTGGCTTAGAACTAGAAGTGTGACAGTTTCAGCTCAGCCTTCAGTCTGAATGGAGAAATGGAACAAAGTAGCTTGTTTTCCCCATAATTATTTTATACATTATAAGAGTCTATCTACTCTTAGAATTAATTTAGGTGATTTTTGAAGATCCCTTTAACTTGATCCGAAAATATCCCATTTGTTTAGTGGTGAGTCGGATTTCTACTTCAAAACATTGTTCGTTATCACTGACAGCTGAATCCCCTGTATTGGTTCTTGAGGATGTGAGCATATCAAATATTGACCTTCAGTTTTGTCAAAATCCTTTACCCTTGGAGGACGCTTTCTGGGAAAATAAGGTCCCTGTGTCTCTGTATCATATGTTCATGCAAAGCTCATACATCATGGATATCTATTTTACTCTGGGCACAATAGGACAGTACTTCTGATTAAGAGATTTCATCCTGACATTCAGGTCATATTTAGTCACATCACCCAGCTTCCCCAGTCTTCCCACTCTGTTCCCCTTTTTCATTCCCCCTCCTTTGTCCCAACTGTGTAGCTCAAAAGGAATGTGGCAAAAACCATGACCGGCCATTGACATATGTGTCCATCCAAACTTGAAGTCAAATCACTTCTTGTCAGAAAGGCATTTAATCAAATTTGCATTTGCTTTTTGTTTCTTTTGAGTGGTTTTAAGCTCTTTCGCCTGCTATTGTGGGAGTTGTGAGAGTAACACTCAGAATTATAATAAAGTACATGTGTTTTTCTGTTGAATTTCTTTTTCTTCTCTGCACTAATTTATACATGGAAACTAGTCAAACACAATAGCCCATTCCCTTCAGTCGCTCTGGCACTGTCCTCCACTATTATCTAAGTGGATCTATCTTGGATGGCGAGAAGCACCATTAGCTTGTGGAATGAATGTTAAATCCCTTATTTACAGCAGATTGTGGGCTGCTCCAATAAGTGGTGAGTGTGTGAGTGTGTGTCTGTGTGTGTGTGCACGCACGCGTGCATGCCTGCGTGTGTGCACATACACAAGTACCTTTCTATCACTGTTCCCTCTACATCTATTTCTTATTCTCATGCCTACATTCTCTTTAAATCAAGCCTCAGGACTTTTCACCTAAATCTACAGAACATAATGAGGCATTTATTTATATGCTATTTTCTAACTGTTTTTGTGAAGTTTCTTGTCTAGACATGGTCAGCTACAATTTTGTTTCCTCAGACTCCTGTTTTTAGTGTTTAGGTCTGTTCAGGACCACTTTCTGCCCCCACTTTTCCTTGAAAGACCACATGGATATTAAAGACTTGAGAAAAAGAGAGAAAATGGATAAGTGAACATATTTGTTTGTGCCTTTATATGAGTGCTAATACATATTGATTCTGCTTTATCAGTGTGTATGAATAAGGTGGAAAGCCATCCCCTAGCACACCATGGGGTAGGCTAGTACTCAGATGCTGCACGAAGCTCAAATAGTAACAAAGTTAAGGTCAGGGTTTGTGTAATTTTAATCAGTAAAGTGTGGTTAACCACTGTACCTGTTACTCATTAAAAACAAAACTAGTTAATGTTGTTGCGTTTTGCACAGGAATTGTTTGGATAAGACACGTCTGGTAATTTGGTTCTGCTCCTTCTTATGGTTTAATCAAAATACAATTTTAAACTCTTCCAGAAAAAAAATATAGTGTCCTCTGAATGTCTGCATTTCCTGTAGCACCTGGTAGAATGCCTTTTATATACAGGCATCGTAGCTGTTTGTGAACTAATTTAAGGGAGGAAAGGACTTACAGAGGCTATCACCTGGTTTGCTAATTCTCCACATTCTTGGTGTTTCCTAACTTCATGTACAGAGTCCAGTTTCTCTGGTCAAGTGACAGCTCTGCTTTTAATTTGTCTGTTTCAGGTTCCAGGCCTTAATCCTTTAAGTTTCTCACATAGAATTGTTTGTTTCATTCTACTCTTCCCTCATTCTGCATATTCTACTGTTTCTTGTGGTCTCATGAGTACAGTGACCCAGAAGTGACCTCTCGTAGCATGAAGGCCCTCGTCTTTTCTTGAGTGAGAGCATTCCTTGAATCATCATGAATAACCTACTAGTTAAGTGTGTTGAGATAATCACAGGAAAATGTGTCTAAATCAAGTTTTACAGTCTAGCTGCTTTTACTAATTTTCTTCTTCTAGAGAGCTGGCTTCCAACTTTGTGTTTTCACCAGAATAAGACAAGTTCGTGTCATTTTCTGTCTACATCATAAAAACTATACCATGTGGTTGAATTTTGGCTTGATTGGCAGTACTGGCTCATGAGCGGCTTAGGACTGGCATACCAGAGGTGATGTAAGCCCTAAAGGATCCTAATTGAAATAGGCCAGCACAGCTGTGTGGGGAGCCTGCCTGCTAACTGGGGTAAGCTGTTGCTATCAACCCCTTCTTTCCATGAGCTCAAAAGTAAATGACTAAATCTCCCCAATTCCCGAACGTCAAGATTAAAACCTACATTGAATAAAGCTTAACTGTTCCGGCTTCTCCTCCTGGGGATTTTGCCAATGAGAGCACCCAGCATGGAGAGCAGTTAGGAGTTTTCTGACCACGTCAAGAAGATGTCCCAATGGTAGTAGTCTGGCTCCACCAGTGACCTCTGGCTTGTTATTTGTGGATTTCCAGAGGCTTGGTGTTTATAAAGAAGTCTGGATATTTCCCTGTATTTTTTAATGGTCTCTGTTTCAGTCATAGATATATATCGTATCTCATTAACTACTGAAACTCTCTGCAGAAGAAATACCATAATTTCTGTTTGGCTACCCATACCACAAATTCTACCAATGTAGAATTAGTTTTTAGTAATTGTTTGTCAGAGACATGTGTAAGTAACTGTAATCTCTACAGTACTTTAAGATGTCCTTTCTTCTAGTTCTTGGGCTTCTTTGCATTGATCTCTGTCACTGTACTTCTCATACTGTGGTTACATTTCTGTCCACTTCGTGACATTGTGGGTGACAGCAGGAGTGACTTGTCCCTCCTACCTCTGTCAGATGCCTGGGAATTAGATCTCAGTGAATGTTGTTGAATGAATGAGTAAATGGATGGATAAGGATGACTTGGCAAAAAAAAGTTGGAAAGATGGTAAAGCACAAATAGGACAGGAAAATGTGAACATCCATTTCACCTTTGAAGCATTTCACTAATTCTGGTTTTAGTAAGACCAAGTGAGCAAGCTAATAAATTTTAAAGGGAAGATAAATATTTTGTTTTTCTCTCTCTTTCTTAAACATATACGTCTATACAATGAATAACAATTGAAGAACAATCCCTTTTGCTGTTGATAATTAGAATGCATTTTGCATGTTTCATATCTTGCTTAACCCACTTGGTTCTCAAGTATTTTCCTTTTATGAAATTTGCTCTCAGGAGGAAAATGATACTTATATTTGCCACAGTCTTATAAAAATAGAGGGTAGCTATAAACTCTCATTTTAGCAGAGATGATGCTATGGGTTCACCATAGCTCGCTTCTTTTTCTGGCAGGACGTAAAGATAAACTGTATTTCCCAGCCTTTTCTGTGATTGGATGGTCACAATCACTCACTGATTATGAGTCAATGGAATAGAGTTAGAAGTTATAGATGGCACTTCTAGCCCTCACATCTGCCACGTAATCATGCAAACACTCAGCACTCTCTCTTTACCTGCCTCCTGGACACAGAACCTCCAGCAGGGAACTTCAAGACCTTAGGGAATGAGAAAGCCACCAAGCGCAAGGCCTGGGTCCCTGAATGACTTTGTGGGGCAGAACCCCACGCCACCACTCTCACAGAATTCCTTTTCTGAAATCCATTCACCCACTACCAAGAAATAAACCTTTTTTTTTTTAATGTTTTATCTGTTTTTGAGACAGCACAAGCAGGGGAAGGGCAGAGAGAGTGGGACAGAGGATCTGAAATGGGCTCTGCACTGATAGCAGCGATCCCGACGCGGGGCCCAAACTCACAGACCGCGAGATCATGACCTGAGCCGAAGTCGGGCGCTCAGCCGACTGAGCCACCCAGGTGCCCCCAAC
Organism: Panthera uncia; assembly: GCF_023721935.1. Classification (NCBI taxonomy): domain Eukaryota; kingdom Metazoa; phylum Chordata; class Mammalia; order Carnivora; family Felidae; genus Panthera; species Panthera uncia. The sequence goes on from NC_064807.1 coordinate 42,285,786, forward strand.
CTTTTTTTGTGTTAAAACACTGAGATTGGAGGAAAGGTGTTGTTTATTATACTGAACACCTTTTTAAAATGAACTGTGCTTCAAATTTAGATGCCTTGCATGCTAGCACTCACTTATAAGTCAGTGTTAATTCTACTTTCCATTTATTATGTGGAAAATTTGAAACAAGAAGATTGCATGTCATCCTAATGATGGTTTAATCTTTGTGATGTGCAACTTACTGCGTGCCCCCAAGTACTTAACATGCTCTACATTTGTAACAACCTGCACACCACAAAGACTGAAGGAAAAGTAGGAAAATGGGCCCATGCTCATTTTTCAAACATAGAATCCAGGAATGAACGGCACGGTAAGTGAGAAAAGGAACCAAGAGAGGCAGGGCTGTGGTAAACAGTTGGAATCTCCTAGAGTAGAGCAGACCAGCTAACCCAGCCAAGGACATAGAACCATGCAGACCCAAAGGAAAGGCAAAGAAAACAGAAAGAGATATGGAGAAGCAGAAACTAAGGCACAACACCAATGCTGCTCTCAGGACAGAATGTCGGTAGACAAAGGAGTAAACAAGTGACAGAAAGGGGAACAGACTCGTAAATGCAAAAATCCCAAATGTTTCGCACAGCAGCATCCAAAGTGAAACACACCTCTTGAGCATACCTGGTCTCAAGCATCTTTGATATGTGTTTCTTGTACATGTCTCAGATGTCATGGAACAACACTGGTTTTAGAGTGTAACCATCTGGTCTGTAGCACTGATTCTACTTCTGTGATCTTGGTCTAGTCACAGAACTTACTTCAGCGCTGTCTCCTCATCTATGTGCTATTATTGCCCATCCCACCTAACTCTCCAGAATGTCATTAGAGGCAAATATGGCATCAGACGTTGAGCTGTTTTGTAAATTCCACAGTACCATGAAACATCAAGTGATTATACTTTCATTGATAGCATTTGTCTGTCACCAACTGTGTGGCCAACACAGAGCCAGGCTCCGTGGAAGATAAAGACACTGTCCTTACAATGAGTTTGGTAGTTCATTGGACATTTTGTTGTAGAGTTATTTTTAAAAGTTTTCAATACACTCTCCTGTAGGGAATAGTTCTGTGATAGGTATCACTGTTTTCAATTGCCTGCCCCCCCCCCCAAAGCTGGCTCATCTTAAAAGGGACTCTTCTGTACCTGCATAGACACTATCTGTTTAATCCTATCCATGTGTAAATGTAAATCATGGCTTCCCACAGATTATTCATATGTATTATCTTTCTGGATATTATCAGACAGTATGTGACTTCAAACATTGAAACTTGTTTCCAATTTCCATAGTTGAGAGTATCAATTTGTGTAACAGAACACACTAGAACAATTTTTTAGTTAAGATAAATTCTTTAGGAAAAAAAAAACTGTCCTCAAAACAAATTCTTATCATTGTGAGAATTACCATTAACTAGGGGTTACCAGTGTCTAGGGCATTTTCATCTGCCCCACAATTGGGGTATCATGCTGGTAGACTGCAGTCTGATGTAGTTTCTACTACATTGTGCTTACTTTATAATAACCAAAAAATCCATGGAAAACACAAGCATATTCCATTTGGAATCATATTTCTAAAGTGCTATTGCTTTAGTAGGTTGCATCTCCCTCCTTCACTAGACTTTTCTCTACAATTCCACTAAAATAAATTAATTACAATAAAACCAAAAAGGCCTTGTGCGTGGAAAGGGGGATAGTTGAAATAAAGGGACTAACAGAAAAATCACATGTGTGAGCATACACCATTTATAATATAGGAGATTTATTCCACTTCTGAGGCAAGAAATTGCAAGACTCTAATAGTTTCACCACCTGTGAATTATTTGGGTGCACCTCATAAGCGGGTTCTTTCTTCTATTTGTTTAAAGAAATAAGTGGTATGTTCGCCAATTCTACACTACATTAATTTTCACAGAGTTTCCATTTTCATCTTCATTGCTTTTTCAGATTTTTTTCCAAAGCTTCTGCCATTCTCCAACTAAAGCTTTGGGTATTTTCCCCTTCGATTTTTGTCCGGGGACTTTCTCTAAGTCAGTTCAGTCTGTTGGCATAAATGTTGGGACAAAGGAGGGAAGGACTGTGATAACCTAAGACATCCTGACATAAATTCCAAGAGCACTAAAGAAATGAGACAGGAAATTATGAGCAACCTATAATAAATTCAAACTGTCCAATAAAATAAATATACCTCACTGGGTTCCCATCGTAAGGTAGGGTAGGGTGTCCAATTTCTCAGCTTACTTTGCCGGCTGCTCAGGCACCATTTGAAGTCTGCCAGAGTATTGTTCAAGTATTGTACTTCATCAGGAGACCCAGAAATGAAAAAGCACAATGGAAACAATAAGAATTCCTACTGTTCAGGTGCTGAAGTGAGATTTAAGGGAGAGTCGTTTTTTTTTTTTTTTAATGGTCTGTTTTTTCATTAAAGTTGCTATAACCATTTGACACTGAGACAGAATATCATTTCCCTGATGTGCCACACACTTTTATTTTTACCTTTGGGCTTGTATCCAGCCTGAGATAACAAACATGCTTTGAAATTACTGTTAAGAGTGAGTTAAACTGATATTTAGATTCCCAGGACATAGATTATTAGCACTTGAGAACTAAAAGAATCTTTAAGATGGCATCTAATGTGACCTTAATTGATTGGGATCTCTTTGAAGACAGAAGTTTGGTTTTACTTTGTCTTGGATATATTTGTATCCCAGGCACCAGATAAAGAGTTTGATATCTATAAAATGTTCGGTGTAAGTTTGTTGTTTGAATAAATGAATTAATCACCTGTCCCAAACCTTTCATTTTGCAGATAGTTGAATGTAAAATATAAATGTTTGCAGAGAGATTTGAGACATATTTTCCGGGAAAACCTAGTAGGTGGAATCCAGATCCTGGAATCTGGATCTCTTTCCTTTCAGTCCGTACTCCTTTGAGAAGAGTTTGTTCTCTTTCTATTATAGCTTCTGGGACCTTTAAATAAGAGCCAGCCAAGCTGGCCTTGGTTGAGAAGGGTTGAAATGTTGAGATGTCATATGCAGAAGAAACCTAGGAATCAACAAAACTGCTGGAAAATCATCTTGAATAAAAACTTAAGGATCATTGTTGGTTTATAAACATCAGGGTAACCTGGAAAGAAGGGTAGGGAGGGAGGCTTGAAGCCTATAAAACTTGTCTCCCTCCCTAGATCTGCATCATTTCTCTTGCTTTCCATATCAATGAAACATGTGAAAACTTTGGTGATGTATATGTGAAAATAACTTTATGTGGGACCTTGCACATAGCAAGTGGCCAAGAAATGTTAGTTCCATCCCTTCCCTTGGTGCAAACTAGCATATTCATTGAAAGGCTGCTGAATGACAGACACTGTGCTAAGTCCTGGGTATACTGTGTTGAACAAAACAGACATGGTTCTAAAGATGGGTCTTTCTACATATAATGTGAGAAAGGATTGAGATGGGGAGCAGGGAGGGCAGGAAATAATTGGCCAGTACTTTCCATTGGTTTTATGTTGCTGTCATGATATTATTTTCTTTAAACTGTGTATTTAACTCTTGCTGATGTAAGGGGGTCTCTGCCTAAAGAAATAGACACATTAATTCATTATTTATTGTGATTCAAGAAAGAATGTGTAGAAAAACTCCAAAACTCTACAGATTTATACTTAAGGTCACCTCCTTGAGTTATGCTTTTTTTATTTTCTGGAATTCTCTTTTTTAGTAATACTGAAACCTAAGCTTAATGAATGTATTACTTTGTCTCTGTGTTTATTGATACATAAACACCTGTCTTCTCCATGTTAGAAGTGTGCTTAAAGTAGGCCCTCATTCAAGTGAATAAAAAGCCAATCAGTGGCATATAGAGCACTAATGATGGTAGATTTTTCCTCAAAAGGGTTAGCTTGCTCTGCAGAAACTGTTTGTATGCAGGAACTTTATAAATCTTTAGGCATCACTCTGGCATGTTCTCAGTTCTCTCCTGGGAGGGATTCTGATTTTCCAGTACCTCTGTCATGTCCCTGTAGACTCCAGGATCTCGGTTTTAAGAAACCCATCCCGTGGTTCGTGTCTGTTTTTGAGTTCTACATAACTGAAAACAATAATTCCCCAGACTTTTGGATTTCTCAAAAGTAAATAAAGATGTGTTTGCACATCTTTGCAGGTAGGTAGGAAGTCTGGAAAGCAAATACAACATTTCTAATTTTTTTTCATTTTGTTTAGTAAGGACATTAAAAAATAAACCTCTATCACCTTAATTTCATAGACGAATAGTGTTAGCTTCAGTGTGAGAAGCACTTTGCACATATCTAGCTATCTAACATCCATACCAATTATGGACTGGTTACAATTATATTCCATTTTCCCCAGTTTCCAGGTTGAGGAAACTGAGGCACAGGGGGTCATATAACATTAGTAGTGGCAGAGCACAGATTCTGACTCAGGCACAGTTCATTCTTGCACAAACTCTGCCATTGTTTTCAGCAGTACAAGAAATGAAATGTTCTTTGAATAAGCCAGAAGTTCTAAGTCCATACTTTCATAAGAAAATCTAAGTAAACACATTTAGCTTTGTGGAAAGCTAACTGGTGTCCAGATTTATCCTTTTTTTTTTTTTCCTGATTTATCTGTTTAATTCTTCTGTATCACTGAAAACTTCACAATGGACTGGGCTGCTCTATGCCAGACGCTTTCCTTGGGACACAGAGATAAACAAAACACAGTCATACTCGCCCAGAAAACTCACAGATTCTAGACAAAGTTCGAAAAAGATACCACAGCGCCTGAGTGCAGGATATAAGGTGCTGCCGTAGCTCCAAGAAGGACACGAGACAAGGAAGCTGACATTTATTGTCTGAGGTTCCCAGGCTCTGTGCAAAGCAGACAGTAACTGGGCTTGGAGGGTCAATGAAGGTGAACATGAAAGAACAGGTGTTTAAAGTGAATCTTAAGGGATCGGTAAAAGTCCACCAGGTAGACACAAGAAGGAAGGAGTGCACGTCAGGCAGAGGGACCTGCATGGGTAGAGGCACAGAGGAAAGAAAAGGAAGGTGAGTTGCGGGATTGGTGCGTAAATGCCAGTGGCTGGAGCATAAGCAGCTCATGCGAGGCCTTGTGCGCTGTGGCCGGGAACGTTGTCCCAAGTTTGCGTTTTAGAAAGATAGCGGCAGTGGCCACATGGAGTGAAGAGGCCTGGCCTAAAGGCCTGTAGAAGACTGTGGCTTGTCTCCTGGTGGGGGGCCCTTGAAGGCAGGAGCAGTGGTAGAAAAGAGAGGGATGTACCTAGTTATATGGCTGCATAGCTATTTGCAGGAAAACCTGTGATCTCCCCTTGCCTTATATCTTGAGGCCTCAGAGGCTCTTAAAGCCCCAGCTGTGTGCTAGGCTCTTTGGGTCCCATGGCCTCGCAGACAGACTATAGCCTGGCGCTAAGCAGGTGCTTAGAAAGTTCTGAATGAATGTGGGAAAGAGTGAACCATTTTATTCATGGCATCCCTGTTTTCAAAATTCTGGCCTACACTCAGAGATTTTCCCCCCCAGATTATGGAAGGCCTTCCAAAGCAACAAATGTAGCAGTATCCCAAAAGGTCAAGAACTTTCCATCACTCTCTCAGGAAAGAATGAAATCTAGGCTCAACCTCTCTGCAGAAATTGCCACACTGTGGTAACTTAACCCTTTATTCACTCTCAGTGAACCTTCCCAAATAGAGCCGATTTCAAAGGGGGAGGGGGTGCTGCTGGCTTTTTGGAAGCTTTATGCCCTCACATAACACAAAGCCCATGAGATGGCATCATTTTTGTACCTTGGGTGGTTATTGTATTCAGAGACTGCAGTATTTCCCTGTGAGTTATTTACCTGCTTCCTCACCAAACAATGCCCCATTCAACTCTTCAGATTCATGTCACAGTTCTGAATCTTTCCACGGAAAGCCAGCAAATCTCTTTGCCCTAATTCTTGCAGCTCTCCACGTTATCAAATATGGGCCCCACATGTGAAGTTCCCTTTGGAAGCAGCTGAAACTCCAGTAAATGAGGCAGCATTAAGGATCTAAATTTAAGTTATCTGCCCTGATTAAATATTAATTGTGGTCCTCAGAAAATAATCAAGCCATGTCTGAAGTTCATAAACTCATCATTTTATACTAAAAACATAATGTGACTGAAAAAAGTAACCCACAAGTTTTATTAAAGTGTGAGTTAAATGCCACATACATTCTTGGTATGTTTTTTCTTTAGGAGTCTAACTGCAAAGGCATTGGATTTTAAGTCAGGCATTGGGAGTACTGTGGGACTATAATTTCTTCTTCTCCTAAATATGAAGAGCCTCCCGTGTGCACACAGCTCTTTACTCAGTATTAGTACAAAATTGATTATGGCTTGACCTCACCTCATAAAGTAGATATGCTTTGAAACAGCATTCAGCAGGTATTTGTTGTAAATCACATGGCCCTTCTGACTTCCATTCTGATTTTGGACATCTACCACTTTTACTTTCCTTCCTCCTCTCAAAACAGACTTCAAGCAACATAAAAATATCGTCAGACTTAGCAAAGGGAGGAAAAATGTGATTTTCAGTCTCCTCTTATGCGCCACGTACTGTGGTGTTTGTTTACATATGTTACCTCAGTAAGCCGCACCACAACCCATTTCACAGATAAGAAATCTGAGTGCTAAAACCTAAACAGTGCTGTGACTTCTGCTTTTAGTGTATGTGTATTCAATTCTTCTAGCAAAAAAAAAAAAAAAAAAATCCTATTAAAATCTGCAGTACAGACTATTTTCCATGTTGTTGGAACTCTGTTATCTGCACTCTGCCAGCAGGAGCCTCCCGAACGTGCTGAGTGATTTCCACAGTTTCAGAACCAAGTTCATTAGAGTTCATTGCTTGTACCGTATTTCATCGATCCTAAGATACACAATTCTTTTCTGATTTTAGAAACTTAGTTGCCTCTCATAATTGATAGTGGTTAACAGTTTCATGAGTGGCTTTTTTATTCTAAATGGCACATAAAATAATAATGTGACTTCAGTCTATACCATGTTGAATTCGATTCTATACTGTATCAGGGTCTTTCCAAGATTTAACGGGTGGGAGCAAAGCTAGGCTTGAGATTCAGATGCAGAAACATGATTTTGTACCCTTCCCTTGCCTTCCCTCCCATTCACCATCCATTCACCAAAGACAGGTAATTCCTGTCTTTGCTTGCCAATCTGAGAAGGTGAGAGTTTGTATGTTGAGCTAGCTTTCCATACCCAGGACAACAACCTCTTGACTAGGTCTTCCTTTCTTCTTAACATACGTAGGCCTCAGCTGTCTTCACTGTAAGCAATGACTTGAGATGGAGTAGTATTTCCTGATGTTTGGTCAGTATGTGAATCAGCTGAGTACTTGCTAAAGTTATGAAGGCCCAGACGCCTCCTCCTTCAGGGAGCCTGGGCTCCAGGTGGTTCTGATATACCCCAGTTTGAGACAATTGGTGTAGTTGTTAACAAGCAGGAACTCTTGAGCTGGACTGCTTGGATTCAAATCCTGGCTCCACCAGTGTGACCTTTCTGTTTTTATCTGGTCTCAGTTTCCTTGCCCGCAAAACAGCAATCAACAGTAGCACGTACCTCAAAGGATTATTGTGACGTTTAACAAAACAGTTCATGAGACATACTTAGCACAATACCTCAGACATTAAATAAGTGCCCAGTAAACATCAGCAGTTATTAATACTTTCCTCCTACAGGCTGAAATTCCTCTATCTCACTCCTAGAAACCAATCTCATCTTTTCCTGGTTTCAAGGCAGCCAACAGCTTTGCCTGGTAACTAGTCTCCTGTGCAATCTCAAAGAAAGCGGCTGAGAAAAAAAACAAAACAAAACTGAGATCCCTTTTAATTGGGAGGTGGAGATGAGGGGTTCTGAAGCCCACTGAAGCCAGGGAATCTCAAACAGAAAAAAGATAAAGGGGGGTACCTGGGTGGCTCAGTCGGTTAAGCGGCCGACTTCGGCTCAGGTCATGATCTCGCGGTCTGTGAGTTCGAGCCCCGCATCGGGCTCTGTGCTGACAGCTCAGAGCCTGGAGCCTGTTTCAGATTCTGACTCTCCCTCTGACCCTACCCCGTTCATACTCTGTCTCTCTCTGTCTGGAAAATAAATAAACATTTAAAAAAAATTGTTTAAAAAAAAAGAAAAAAGATAAAGGTTGACTGAAGAAAGTCATCCTGTGAATTCATTCATAGATGCTTGCCAAATTCAGGATTCTAACCCTCCTCTGCATCAGTCACCGTAGGAACCTAGAACTAAAAATGGCTGGGCAGCCACCAGCCTCTCTCCCCAAGGCAGAATCAATTGGTCTGGGGAGGGGCCTAGTCATTGGCCATTTTTCCTGAGTTCCCAGGTAATTTAAACATGTAGCCAGAGTTGATAACCACTAATCTAATTGAATATTTTAAAGGTTCTAAACACCTCGCACCTGTTAGGGGATTTGTTTCTGATCTTTGAAGATGCTTTATAGAACTCTCCTCACCTAAAACAAAATAAAACAAAATTTAGGAGCCCCTTTTCCCTAAATTAGGGATGCTATACCAGTTCAAATAACTCCCAATTGACATGAATACCCTTTGTAAATTGTAACTGTGTGTGTGTGTGTGTGTGTGTGAGAGAGAGAGAGAGAGAGAGAGGGAGAGAGAAAGACAGGGGGAGGGAGAAGCAGAGTGAATTATGATGCATACTGTGAAGATTGTCCTGTAATGTCATATAGAATGCATAGAGGGACCCAGAACCCTGCTGGTCAATAGGATGTTGTATAATCTGAAGGATCATCTACCAGTCATTTGAATGTATAAACTATTCAAAAATGGGAACCATAAATATTTTATACAAGATAGAAATTAGAACCTATCCGAGTCTGATTTGAGGAGACAAAACAGACACTCTGAGGATAGTTCTTCTTCTGCATTTACTAGTCACCCAATTTTTTATTTTCTTTATTTTCCTCTCTCTGGATGGCTATTGTGTTAGATTAAGTATTCGGTCTTATTTCCACTGCTCTCCTGACAACCAAGTTTAATTTCTATCCAGATAACATACCCATCCTTAATTAGACATGAAGATTCGAAATTCCTCGATGTAAGGTGGATTTCTTTCTAATCTTTTACAGCAACTCTCCATCCACCAACCCCGGTAGTTCCTTTTTTCTAAAATGCCCATAAACCTTTGTGCCTCGTAGGAGTATAATGAGGATCAAATGAATATGTGTAAGTACTTTGAAACTGTGAAACTTCAATCATATCATGTGCTGGCTAAAAGCCTTCGTTGGCTTAGCTGTCAGCCGACTCAAGGATCAGTCCCTCACCGGGAACTCAAGGCCCCATCCCTACCACCACTCCAACTGTATCTACAGTTGTTTTGACTCACTGAGAGCTGTGCCACAGAAGAACTGACCTGGGCAAAACTGGAAGCACACTGAGACACCAGTTATGTGACATGTAGAGATGATGATAAGACAAGTCCAATTTACGGTACCAGCAGTTGGCACAGAAAAGAGGGAACAGAAAGGAGATACATTGCAGAAATAAATATATAGTACAGGCAATTGTTTGGGTATGTGTGTGTGGATGGGGGGGGTGGGATAAGGTGCAGCACAGAGAGGTTGGTGCATTATTTCTGTGATGCATAGAAATGTTTATATATTTAAGTGTGTTAAGAGGAAGGATTGAGGGCCCAGATAGTGAGTTTGGTTTTGGACATGTTGACTTTAAGGTTCTAACAAGGCATCCAGGTTAAGTGGAAATGGAATCCTGGAGATTAGGAAAGAGGAGTTTTTGTATATCACCTACAAAGAGAAGACAGTTCAAGGGAGGGAAAGTGGACGAGATCAATAGGAGGGGAGAGAGAAAAGAACCCTGAGGATTCCAGCGTTTACCAGTCAGGATGAGTAAGAAAAGACAGGGGAGGAACAGGCCGGTAGTCACTGCCAAAGAAGCCAGGGGAGCATATCCCCCAGCAAGGTCTGAGAGAAGGCCAGGGGATGTGGTGAATTACGCGATCCTGATGAATTTCAGAGGAGCCACGTCACTCAAGTGGTGGGGCAGACGCCAGATCGCAAAGCGTTAAGGAATTCGGGGGTATTGAGGAAGCGGTGCCTTGGACATGGATTAGCCTTTCAAGAAGTTTAGAAGTGAAAGAGAAGGAGGCAGGAGACGGTTTAACTCTCACCACGGACACAGCAGAAAGTAAAGGCAGAAAACAAAAAGCAGGAGCCCTCAGATAAAAGTGAGCTTGGTTTTAATAAAAAGAAGAGAAAGCGCTTTAGTCTTATAGCTCAAAGAATGCTGATAGCAGCCGTGTGTGAAATTGATTTCTGAGGCCGCGCACCAGAGACAGAGAGGCTGTGAGGCAAATGGGGTAGTAAACCATGATTTAGCACCTTCACTTTCTGTGCTTATTACAAAACAGGCTTTAAAAAAAAAGATGCCTGTGGTGTGCCTCAGCAATCTTGATATTGTCTGTGGCCAGGATCCATTTTAATATATTCCTGAGGCATTTTAGTGATTATAACATTTCTTTAGACATCAGTCTATTAACTTTTCACAATGCTAAAGATGGTTAATGCACTGCATACGCATATTATTTCTTCCATTAAATAATGTGCGGAGGGAGAAAGAATTATTCTTGCTGGAAACCAAAAGATGACAGGCTCAAAATGCTTGCACATTGAAAGCAATAGAGAAGTTTTACAGATTCTCAGTGAAACAGTATTTGCTTCTGCCTTATTGAGCCTTGAGGGTCCGAGAGGAGCTCACAAGAATCATAAAAACTTGTATTATGTTTCATATGCTAATGAAGCTTTAATAAGTGGCTTTGTGAATGGCTCCTTGACATTGTCATTTAATTTACAAATGAATGGAAGATTGTATTATCTCCCACATGTACAATACTGAATGATGTTTTTCAATTATGATTTTAAAATGCTAACAGTACAGGGATAAATACCTTTCACGAACTTGACTGGGAGATAGGAAGAGAAACTGGCGTGTAGATGTCTCTAATCACCAATATTATTTTCTGTCTCAGTACAAGGAGGTCTATACTGTTTATAGATAATAATGACAAATTATAATTGACAAAGACAAATCCTTTTAGAAAACAAAAGTTTTTCTTACAGTGATTTAAAATAAGGAACTTCTGCAATCAATTTACTATGCACAATATTAAAGAAAAATTACAGACTATTATGTTTATAAAGTAAATGATTATTTAAGTAGAGAATGCTTGCCCTGATTGCTATAGATACAACAAAAGCTATATCCAGGCCATAGCAACTGACTCTATTGCTTTGATAAAGAACCTAATATATTGAAACTATATCTGTAAACCTAAATACTTAAAAGAAATAGCCACTATGAGTTATACCAGTAGAGAACCACAATAACAGAGTTCTTATTCTAATAGAAACTATGTTATGGAAATTACCCAGATAGCCAGTATAGTAGAAACATTATAAGAAGAAAACATTATTCCATAACACTTGGTTGGGGAGTAGGTCAATACAGAAACTAAAAACTATCGTGGCGCCTGGGTGGTTCAGTCGGTTAAGCATCTGACTCATGATTTTGACTCAGGTCATGATGTCGTGGTTCCTGGGTTCAAGCCCTCCCCCCACTGCATTGAGCTCTGTGCTGACAGCTTGGAGCCTGCTTATGATTCTCTCTCCCCATTCTATCTGCCCTTGCCCTTTTCTCTTGCAAAATCAATGAATAAACTTAAAAAACAATTTTTAAAGAAACTAAAAACTATCAAAGCTAACTTTTATCTCATCGTTCGGGAAACTTTTGCTTACTTGTATTTATTGATTTTTAGAAGCTAAATAGTACACATTAATAGAAAGTACAGAGTATAATTTGTCATTTCCTTCATTATTGAGAAGTCACTTTAAGGATTTGGCAGAGGTTCTGGATGCTTTGTTAGCAAAGAAAAGGAGTCGCAAATAGAGAGTCTCTCTTTAAAGAATTGGTTACGTTTTAATAAAACAATTGTTACAGCTGAAGCAGTAGCATCATCTCTACTTGAATTTCATTTAACAATTGTACTGGTCAAGAGTTTCATAATTTAGCACTTTTATTTTGAAAATAATCTTGACATCAACTCTATGAGTTAAATCATGCAAACGTTCATGTCTTATTTTACAAGGTAGAAAATTGATTTGTAAATATGCTTAAATAAGATAGTCTAGTTTAGAATCACAGACATTTTTCTGGCTAGGGATGTCTTAGAAAATGGCCAAAATTTCTTCTTGTAGAAATGACTGAAACTGAGGCACCGAGAGCTAAGCTGCCTAAAATGCCACAATGGCAAAGTCAAAGCGTGTCAAAAATAGTGCAATGGCTAAGACCTGAATCCTATATTAAGCCTCTGTCCCTCTTTAGAAGTTTTGCCATTGGTATTGCTCGTGTCCATTCTCTGAAATATTTTAAAAATAGAAGTGCTTACCAAAAACATCAGTTAACCACTAAGCACTCACTGAATGTTGATATCTGTGTCAAGCCCTGTGTTAGACATTAGGTTTGTGGGGCTAAGTATCACATACTCCCTACCTTTGAGAGTTCATATCAGTATTTTGCCTCTATTAATTTCTTTTAAATGTCAGAGCTCTGTAATTTAAATGTTTAGATTTGTTTTTACATGGGATCTAGTGGAAACATGTTCTTCCCAGTCCAGAACACTTACTTTAAAATTTGTATTGAATTCTGCTTCTATCAGATCATTTTCCCTGATTAATTCTGGTCAACATTAAATTTTTCTGTGATCTGTGGTTATCTCTGGTGTGCTAAGTTTTGCCTTTGTGAAAATATGATTTAATAAATAGTCTTTATTTTTTTATAGGTAAAAGCCTATGCTTTTAATCAAGTCAGGACCCCTTCACCCACCTTTCTTCGCTCCCTCCTCCTCCTGGTACACTAGTCTTCACAAAGCATTACTGCCTGAGTCCTGCAGAAAGGCTGACTAATGTGTCCTCAGTGATGAGGGTGCTTTGGCAGATAGGCATCTAGCACTTGGGTTAGGCCAGATTAAGGCAAGATGTGACAGGTTAATCATCTTTCACCTTTACACATTTTGGATAAATTTAAAGTTAGCATAAAAAGACATACTAATAAGAAGAAATGTGACTATCTTTACTTTTCCATGGGTCATATGATTTTTTTTCTCTTCCATTCCCTTGCCTGTCTGCAGGTTTTGTATACACACACACACACACACACACACACACACACACATTTCCTCCTCTGTCTTTAGAGAATCTAAATGTATATGAATGAGAGTAAAAGCTGACAGCCGTTATGAATTAGACACTCAACTACAACTTGTCCTAGCCTGTCTTGTGTTAATTATTCATTCAACGAATATGCACAGAGGCCGATTACATATCCGGTGTACTGGGAGTACAAAGGCATATTCATCTTTGTCACGGCCCTTAAGAAACATACAATCCCTTCCTGGGAATGGATGTGTAAACAAGTGACTACAGCACAGTGGCTGATAAATGCTAAAACAGCCATGTGTATAAAGTCCTAGCAACGTGCTCCAGTTAACACAGTGATTGATTCTACTGGAGATCAGAGAACATTTCACGGGAAGATGGCACCAGAGCTGCATCTCAAAGCAGGAGCAGGTGTGCACAAGTCAGAGAAAGTAAAAAGAGGCGAGGAAGATGGAGAGGAGGGAGGTCTAGGCTGTAGCAGGACCACAAACAGAGTATCAGAGGTCCTCAAGCAGCTTGTCTAACAGGGCAGCAGTGCCCAATCCCCAGAGTGCAGAGGACACACATGACCAGGAACAGCAGAAATGAGTCTAGCACATTGATTTAGGGTCAAGTTAGGAAGAGTGTTATGTGCTACACTAATAATTTGGCCTTTATGCCATACGCAGTGGTTCTTAGCCCTTTTTGGAGAGTCCAGTGAAAGCTAGGAATCCTCTTTTCAGAAGTATGATAATAACGAACATATACCCAGAATGTCACATACAGTTTCTCAGTCCTCATAGCACATCTGGAATCCATTGCTGGACACCACCGGCTACAGGCATGGAGCCACAGAAAGTCTCTTAGCAGAGAGTGAACAGTTTAGTTTTGTGTTCTCGAAAGATAACTAGCCGCAGTGTGGAGTACAGACTAGATGGAGGTCAAAACATCCGATGAGAAGCCTGTTGCAAAATGCCAGGCATAAGGCCCTAGAACCAGAATGAAGGCAGTGCAGGGAAGGATGGAGAGCATAGGAATGGAAACAAAGGCACTTCATAAATGGAATTGATAAGGTTTGGTGTCTGATTAAAGGTAGATGTTGAGCATCAAGTATTGGGTTATTGCTTGTGTTTATCTTACTTCCACACTAAAGCATAAATCCTCTGAAAGGTGTCGCTGTACCAGGCTGGACCTGGGAGTGAGCAGAAGCAGAAACATAAACATGTAGGATTAAAACTTAACATTTCATGAGAAAACAAGTCCCTCCAACAAGCAGGAGGCAGAGGTGTATGGGGTAGTGAGCTCTGGGACTGATGGACAATTGCTGGTAGACACTGAGAAGCAGGGAAGGACCTGTTGAAATTGGCAAATCTGGATGGGAGACAATCATGTCAGAGCAGCAAGTCAACTTGCTGGTTGTCATCTGTGCCTTCCTTACAAGACTTCCTATCCCTAGAGCATCTAGTGGAGTATAGACACTGAAGAAATCTGTTGACTATCAGCCTAAGTCTATATTAAGCAATTATGATGCTTCTGGATGGCTGGGATGCTTGATTTGCCTTACATTGGTTATGGGAAAATATTATCAGGACCATAAGTAGACCCTCAATTTGATTTATTGTCAAATACCAAAACTTGTGAAACTATTCCAGTTATTCAAGCTTTTACCTATGGCTACAGGTTAAAACCAGAGGGGAATGCTATCAATTGAAGATTCAGAGATATGGTCATTGAGATAGCTGTTGCTTTTTAAAAAGTGTATCTGAGTTACAGGTGTAGTGTTTTTGACAAAATTCATTTATTTGTGTGGAAGAGCTGGGGTGGTGGCACATATCTGAACTGGAGAAAAGAAGTCCCAGAATTCGACACCACTTGGAAATTTTAAGTAACCAGGTCTTTCTCTCTCTGCCCCCGTTTTTATTCCCCTTCTTTTATACCCCACCGCGCCCCATGCTTATGCCATGCCCTACGTATGTTTTTGAGAAACGATGACAAGTAAACGAGTAATCTAGGATTTAAAACAGAACATACTTCCAAAGCCTTTCACCATTATGAAATATTTGTCCAAATGTCTTACACTTTCTTCTAAATGACATGCATAATAATTATTTCACTGATCACTGTAAGCAGCTCACAAAGGAAAGCACAGTCCCTGCCTCAAAGAATTTGCAGTCTAATTGGGAAGATAATGGGTGTGTAAAATGATAATCCTGAAGAGCTACCACATCTTGTTTCAAATGTAATTCATTCTGTACTAATTCTTGCCAATTGATAATGCCTGGATGGGATATCAACTAACTGCAGATTAAGCAGGATATTGAGATAGTGGAGAGCTTGGCATTCTTTTATAGTTTGTGGATATGAGAAGTGAATGCAAGCAAAAGTAGAAACAAGAAGGTAGAAAAGAAAAAAACATGTGATATTGAGTAAGGACAATGTTTTAGATTTCAGTTCCAAACACTCATCCTGCAATATCCAAATGGCACATGAGAGAGCACCCAATGGTGAGCATAGAAACAGAACCTAGGGGCGCCTGGGTGGCTCAGTCGGTTGGGCGTCCGACTTCGGCTCAGGTCACGATCTCGCGGTCCGTGAGTTCGAGCCCCGCGTTGGGCTCTGGGCTGATGGCTCAGAGCCTGGAGCCTGCTTCCGATTCTGTGTCTCCCTCTCTCTCTGCCCCTCCCCCGTTCATGCTCTGTCTCTCTCTGTCTCAAAAATAAAAAAATAAAAAAATAAACGTTAAAAAAAGAAACAGAACCTAAATGCACCCCAAGTCCTATGAAGATTCATTCAGAATCAAGGCAGCACATTTTTTTCTTGGCCCAGATGACACCATGGTCAACCAAGGAAGAGTGAGGGAAGTTCTAAAATCAGAGACTTGATATTGGTAAGAACTGATCATTTTTTTCCAGCTTCTCTACTATCAACTACAATTTGAGTTTTTGTTCATCAGACTCCAAGCCATATTAACTTATTAACTTTCCAGTTTCCGCAACGAGTCACAAAGTGAGCCTTTTCTCTGTCAGGAATTCTTTCTCCATGATTCCAAACCCCAACATGTGCTTTCCAGAGCCTCAGATGTTTCGTTAGTTCTACAGATGTTTTGTAAATGCATTTCAGCAGAATTTGCCAGGGCTGCAGAAAGAATCTATGGCTGATTAGAGTCACAATTTGGACAGGGCTCGAGTTAGATGAGATGGAGCCGGAAACCGAAACTTCTAACTGGCTCACCAGGAAGTCAGGAATCCACAAAAAGAGCGGAGAAGGAATTCCATTTCAGGGGGTGTTTCAAATATGCCTATTTTGGGGAGTGGAGGGGTGTGGAAGCCCAGGAGATGATTCTTCCCTGTTTTCCTTGGTGCTTGGCCTGCATATTATTTTCCACTGGAGATTTTTATTTTCTAAGTATAGAAAAAACAGCAACCAAGACGAACTGCTTTATTTTCAGAATTCCAGGTAAAATGGCCTTTTTTCACAGTTGAGGTGAAACAGTATAAAGGCTTTGAAATATCCCCACAAATGCAAAGGGCCAAGAATGTGATGACTGTCAGCACAGACTTGGGCATAAGTGGTTTTTTAAAATTACTACAGTTTGTACAGGATACAATTCTCCTATTGTCTGATTTTCCTTTGTGAAAGACATGGAGTTACTCGTTTCAGCCTTCTGCTCTTAACTGAGCTGCCTCTAGGTTCAGAAGCTAACTATTAAATTAAAGAATATTATTATAGAGCATATATTAAATATTATATATCTATATATAATATATGCTCTATCTTTATTATATAGATATGTATTATATATATATTATTTACCTATAATATATACTATATATTATATCTATATTATATTTCTATAATATATACTATATATCATATCTATATTATATATCTATAATATATACTATATAGTATATATTATATATAATGTGGATAATAGATACTATATATCTATATATAATCTTATGTATATATAATCTATTTATTATAGATATATAATATAGATATAATATACACATACATAATATTCTATTATATAGATATATACACACATGTACATGTATGTACATGTATTAAACAAAGCAGAGTATTAAAACAAAGCAGAGCATTTCTATTTGCTAAGTTTATGCTTTTAAAGTAATAGAAACCAACAGTGATAGAATATTTTACTATGCTTTTTCTTGAGATGAGCTGATTCAAAACACTCAATGACCAGTTGCAAATTTCCTGAATACTGATCTTTGCTCAAATCAGCAATTATTCATTTTAATTCAGCTGGCTGTGAAATTGTGTTCGGGTGGAGCTCTCCAAAATGCCCAGAGGTTTCTGCAGCAGTTTCTTAGATGAGCTGTAATCCGGTCTTGTCCTTGGATAGAATACAAAAAAAATCAAGTTACCATAGCTCTGAAATGAAAATCGCACTGAAGCATTTGACATCGAGCAGAGTCAGGTTTTTGTTTCCTAAAAAGTAACAAAGCTGTCTTAATTCTATCTCCAAGCTGTTATTCCAAGATTGAGAAACAATTCTGAGGACATAATAATTTTTTAAAAGAAAAGCAACATTAGTTCTTGTCATTCTATAAAAAAAATTTTTTTTATGTACTGAGAGACACTGTTTAAAAATGGAAAGGAAGGTCAGAATGTGAGGCTAGGCAGAACAAAAGGTGGTCAGATAACAGGTGTAAAGCCTGGCTGGATCAGGTACTGACTGTGTGACTTGTCAGGGGAGCGATGTGTATATTTGTGGCAGAGATGAAATAATTAACACTAACATGTCAGAAACTATATCCAGTACTTTGTGTACATTCTCTTGGTTAGCCTTCACAGTCACCCTAGTAAGAGAAGTATCAATGTTGCCCTTTTACAGATGAAGAAACTCTGCTCAAAGAGATCTGACAATGTGCTGAAGGCAAGTTGACCAATATACGACTAGTAAAGTCTGTCTGAGACCCACAGCCATGTTCTTTCTTCTACACAATGATAGAGGTTGTTCAACCTCTCTAAAATAAGGGGGAAAAATCCAAACTGACATGGCTCAATGGGAGGATTAAATACGATAATTTGGGTAAATTCTGGCATACTTCCTGGCACATAGGTACTTAATAAATCCCAGCCAGCATTTTTCCCTCACCAGTAACCCTCCAGGCTTAGGTACAATTAGGTGCCCTCATAGGAATGTGAAAGGGGTGTGCCCATGAGCGCACGTGCACAGTGGAAGAAAGAGGAAGACAGGTACCCAAAAGTCTTTCCGAGGTCTGCATAGCTTTTACACCATGTGAACTGACTTTTCTCCTCGGTAGCAAGGGACAGACTTCATGCAGTGGCCTCTGAAAGACTGTGCACTGTGTCACTGGCAGTTCATCATATCCCCCAGCAGTGCAGCTATGATAAGAACCAGATGATCTGAATTTCCTAAGTAAAGCCAGCAGCAAATATCTGGGAAAGCGCATGCCTCAGTATCCACACGCTCTGCTTTTTAAGAAAGTACATCAAAAAGCTAATGGACTTTTACAAGAGCCCAGTTACAGCTTAATATCTATAAGCTCTCAGATCAGGGAATCACAACCCCTACCATGTAAAGTTGGTGGCAGAACCAGTATTCCAAATTATTAAAGAAGCCAAAGATTAGATAAGATTTAGAGAGACCTGATATGTATAGAGGAGTTAAAAATGGAATCCGCAGATTCATTTCCAAAGCTTGGTACGTGAACAGGATGTTTCCGTGTGTAGACTTCTCCATTTTGCATGGGCTCACCACAGAAAAATGGTCCTCTCATCACTGGGGGGGCTGCCCCTCTTTTTAATTTAGAAGGATGTGACATCCATTTGTACAGTCACATGCACAGCTCCAGATGGCTTAAGCTAAATGCTGTCGCAGAGGAGAGGAAAACCAGAGACTCAGGTGACTTTTTGCTGATCTTGAAATAGTAAGAAGGGCTCTTTGCCTCATCCCATAACCCACTTTGCTACATTTGAAGATCTGTTGATTTTGAAAAACACTTCGCTTATAATGTAACTTCATCTGTTATATAACTTTTGTAAACTTAAGTTTACAAAAACCTATCACCCATTTCCTCAGGACCCATTTCCATTTTTATTTAGTTCCATACAGCTTGACCTCTTATTACAACGTTTAGAAAAAAATATTTTCCAAGGCCTCTGTATATATATTAATAGAACTCCAGAGTCTTTAAAAAAATTTTTTTTAAGTTTATTTATTTTGAGAGAGAGAGAGAGAGAGAGAGAGAGACAGAGACAGCATGGGCAGGGGAGGGGCAGAGAGAGAGAGAGAGAGAGAGAGAGAGAGAGAGAGAGAGAGAGAATTTGAAGCAGGCTCCACACTGTTAGTACGGAGCCCATTGCAGGGCTTGGAATCATGAACTGCGAGATCATGACCTGAGCCAGAACCGAGTCCGGCAGTTGGCCGACTGAGCCACCCAGACATCCTCAGAACTCCAGAGTCTTTTGATTGCTAATTTGTGCTTCACCCTACAACATTGTTCATAAGTCCCTGATAACCTGTCAGGTGAAAAGGCTTCTGGATAAAGTGGTACATAGGTGGTCATTCTAAGGTTCATCTATTAGATGGTGAGATGCAGGGAACTCTTACTTTATGTGATTACTCCAACTGCTTAACTACTTATAGCTTTCAGGTTTAAAGCTGTTCACCTGGGACTTGGTTATTGATCTTAAAGCATTGGCTCTGAAATCAACCACAAAACTATCAGGTGAAAACCACATTTAGGGAAACCAGCAATGATGAGGAAATGACACCATCCTGAGGTTGATGAATTTATGGAAGCTATTCTAATCCTCTTCTAATATTCCTAGGACGTATATGATGATCTGTGGCCACAGCCTGCCTTCCATGCCGTTGTCATTGACTGAGGCTTGGCACCTCTTAACTGGACAGAACAATGGGTGGATGGGCCCGGGGAATCGATTGCTGAATTTTCTTACAAGAAAGTAGTTGATTTAAGAGTCGTCATCAATGTTACATTCCAAGGTCATCATGTGGCATCAAAGATCTAGAAATAGCTAGTCTTTTTCTAAATTGAATAACTCAAGGCAAATATTCAATTTTCAAGAATTATAGAACCAAAACTCAGTCCTTTTTTCTCTCAGTGTTCACTAGATTTCTGAAATGTTGGCTCAAAAAAAGTGCTGATTGTCCATTTTAACCCATCCAACAACTACAAAGTAAAATAAGTGCTACAAAAAAGATAGGATTTGTAATGGACTTTTCCCTCAAGTTTAATATCAGACGCAGTATTGATCATTTCGGATAAGTCCACTGGTGAAACACTGGCTTAAATACAGAATTTAGTAGCCATTCTTCAGTTCTCAGTCAATTCATAGTAAATGACCATCATCTCACCTGACACTGTTGCTGCAATTCCCCGAAGTGGGGTCATGGGTAATCCCTTGGTCACTGTGTTTCACAGCATCCATGATCTTGCTCCTGAGATACTGAGATTGAAATACTACACTTATGTGACAGAAATCAAATTGGAAAGCATTGACTGGGGTATATTTTAAATTTTTTTAACGTTTTATTTATTTTTGAGACAGGGAGAGACAGAGCATGAACGGGGGAGGGTCAGAGAGAGGGAGACACAGAATCTGAAACAGGCTCCAGGCTCTGAGCTGTCAGCACAGAGCCCGACGCGGGGCTCGAACTCACGGACCGCGAGATCACGACCTGAGCCGAAGTTGGATGCTTAACCGACTGAGCCACCCAGGCGCCCCAACTAGGGTATATTTTAAAAGCTTAGAATTTTGGTTTCAGAAGCGATCATCATTGCTTTTAGGCAACTCATTATCTAGACCTTATTATTTTTGCCTCATTTTCTCTTGCTAGATGCAACTCAAAGCTAACACTTTAAAAACAAAATGCTACTGTGGAGAGGAATGCACATTTCAAAATAAGAGAAAATAAGCTTGAGTCCCATCTGGACCAGGCACAAAAGTTGTTTATACTGAAGGCCTTCTTAAAAACCATAATAAGCAAATGCTGGTAGGTCTTAAATGACCCAAAAGGCATTGCTGAATTGTCATTTCTGGTTATAGATGTAAAAATCTGGCACAGTAAAAGAGGGGGAAAATCACTTTACTGTCTCTAACATTAAACATTGATTCAGTTGACATGAATTATGTTTATTCCACTTGCTAAAAGACACCTTGGAGATGGTTTCAGTTTGAGAAAAAAGGCCCATGACTTGCTTCTGAGTCTGCGTGTGATCTCTTTCAGAGCACTCTGGGCTCTTCCTATGTCTAGTTGTGCTGAAACTTGTAACCTGTGATGAGGTAAGATACAACCTCACTTTAGATGGAGAAGGTACGTGAAAAATACCAAACAACTTTAGCACAGAGTTTGGAACAATTTACTTCTCTAGAAAAACAAATTCTCAACTATATATTATTTCCAAAACAGCTTATCCAGAGAGCAGCCAGAGGGAAACCTCCCAAGGATTTGGCATTCTGGTGTTCTTATCTCATACGGAAATGGAGTTCACATGTGAATACCGTGTGTGTATTTATTTTTTTCGGTTGTAGTAACTGGATGGTATCATAATTTGTAATCACTCATCTTGCTCTTAATTATTTCATGAATCCTAGCATTTGTGATTTTGCTTTTCATCTCAGACTTATTTAATTTGAATAAAATGAGGGACATGGTATTGTACAAATGTATGTTTGTCACACAAGTCATTACTGCATCCAGCAAATACCATAACTCTCTCAACAGAACTTCTTCCAGTCATACAGAGAAAACTAAAAGGGAGCCAGAAGATGCACAGTAAACTGTTCAAAAATCTGAAGAATGAATTTAATGGGTGTATGGACAATGTATACTTCATTGCCAAAGAGTATTTTCTCCTTCAGTATTTAATTAAGCTCTGGAAACAGAGTGCCCCATATTGCCTTGATTAGAGGTTGATTTTATTAATCCTAAAAACCAGGCTTTGGAGCTCAGTAAATGCTTCCTTTAGAAAGAACATACTTTGGGGTAACCAGTGTGTTTCTGTTACCCATTCTATTCCACATTTTAGAGGAGCCTCTAACTACTGACAGATCATATCACCAGGCAACTGTAATATGGCAGGTGGCTGGAAGGTTCTGCTGTGGGAAAGTCAGAGTTTTCAGGGAGATGATGCCTTAAGAGTCTAGAGTCTCCACTAAACTCAGCAGGAAAACGCACTAGTACCTTCCCAGAGTACCTCCTGTAACCTTTCAGAGTACATCTATGTTTATAAATTATGGTAACAATAAATAGTATCAATAAAAGCAGTTAATGCTTAGTGTATGTATATATTATTGTGATAAAATTTATAAAATTTACCATTTTAATCATGCTTAAGTATACTGTTCAGTGACATGAAGTATATTCACGCCGTTGTACAACCATCACCACAATCCATCTCCAGAAATCTCTTCATTTTCCCGAGCTGGAACTCTGTACTCATTAAAAATAATTGCCCATTCCTCCTGTCCCCCTACCCCTGGCAACCACCATTCTACTTTCTGTCTCTATGGATCTGGCTACTCCACACACCTCATCTAAGTGGAACCACACAATATTTGTCCTTTTGTATCTGCCTTATTTCTCTTAGTATGATATCTTCAGTGTTCGTTCATGTTGTAGCATGGGTCAGAATTTCCATCCCTTTAAGGCTGGATAATATTTTGTTGTGTGTATACATCACACTCCAGTTATCCATTCATCCACTGATGGACATTTGGGTTGTTACAACCTTACGTGATTTTTATATTTAATTATTTTAATTCTCACAATACTAGTGTTTATTATCCTTATTTTCTGATTACAAGACTGAAGGATAAGGAGGTCACAGCTAAGAAGCTCTGGAGCCAGGCTTCTACTCCAGGTTGAGTAGGTCCTTCAGTCCCTTCTCTTTACTACTATGCTAGCCTGTGCTAGCCCTTTGCAAATGGTTTATGAATTTAAATAAAGCTTCCATCACTTATGTAAGCCTTGATACAACACTCTGAGGTGAGGTTTCTGACTTAACTTGTCCAGATTTTAAAAGGCCCAAGGAGGGGCACCTCGATGGCTCAGTCAGTTTGAGCTTCCAACTCTTGATTTCAGTTCAGGTCATGATCATAGAGTTGTGGGATCGAGCCCCAGGTCAGGTTCTGTGCTAAATGTGGAGGCTGCTTAGGATTCTCTCTCTCTCTTCCCTTCTTCCCCTCCTCCCCACTCACATGTGCTCACTCTCTCTCTCTCTCTCAAATAAAAAAAAAAACTAAAAAAACATTTAAAAGGTCCAAGGAGTCATCAGTGTGACAACAGAGCCCCATAGCAACTGATCTACAAAGAAGCTCATTACTACAAAATAAACAGTTTTCTGAAGGGCTAGAGGATGTTCTCTTCTTTTTCAGGAGCCCCTCTTGTGTGGATGATATAACCTTGGGTATAACTAGGTAGGGCATGAGAAAGTAATTAAAAATAAAAATAATAACAACAGCAACAACAATCTGAGTTATCATTGTAGACCTCATATACACTGGTGACCTCATTTACATTATCTCAAGGTCCCACAATGCTTTGTAAGAGGTTACCTTCCTGTTGCCTTCACATCCCAACCTTTCCCAGCATTCCACATCCCCTGTGCTCTCTCTTCAGAGACAAAACTGAAGGTGACATTGTCATATTGCCTAACATGCCTATTTTCTTTCAGGTTTGTTTTTTCCAAATTTAAATTTGAAATTTTAATTTTTTCGGAAGTATGTCCTTGATTGATATAAGAAGATACCATCTTTTTGTTAATGTTTGTTTATTTTTGAGAGAGAGGTGGGGGGGGTACAGAGAGAGAGAGGGAGACAGAGGTTCTGAAGTGGGCTGTGCACTGACAACAGAGAGCCTGATGCAGAGCTCAAACTCAGGAACCGTGAAATCATGACCTGAGCCGAAGTCGGAGGCTTAGCCAACTAAGCCACCCAAGCAGCCCCGAGAAGATACCATCTGTAATGTTTGAATATTGTGCTTGATTTACTCAGTAAAATAATTTGGCCTCAGTTCACATTAGCTATTTGTAGAACTGTTGCTATGGATTGAATTGTGCCCTGCACCGCAGTTCATACATTAAAGTCCTAACCCCCAATGTGATGGTATATGGAGATGAGGCCTTTGGGAGATAATCAGTTTAGATAAGGTCATGAAAGGGGTCTCTCATGATGGGATTCATGTCCTTAGAAGAAGAGATACCAGAGAGCTACTCTGTCTTCTCTCTGTCTGTCCATGCTCATACAAAGTGGAGGTCGTGTGAGCACACAGTAAGAAGGCTGCCTTCTGCAACCCAAGGGAAAAGCTCACACCAGCAGCTACCCATGCTGGCACCCTGTTCTCTGACTTTCAGCTTCTAGAACTATGAGAAAATAAATTTTTGTTTTTTAAGCCACCCAGTCTGGTATTTTGTTATGGCAGCTTAAGCAGACTAATACAACTGTATTATTACGTATATTATTATTAATACAACTGTATTATTATGTATATATGACATTCTCAATTTATCATAATGTAATTATTGGTAATATTTATTAGTGCTTTACTCTGAAACTTATCCTAGGCTAAGTTCATTTAACTTATCTTCTTCTATAGTGTGTATGTGTGTGTGTGTGTGTGCATGTAGTGTCATGGTTATATTATCCCCATTTTATAGAAAGGGAAATTTTAGTGTAGGCAGGTGGTAATTTAATTGTTCAGGGACACCTGGTAAAATCCATATCAAACCCAGGCAATTTCTAACTCTAGAGATTATTCTATGAACTATGGCACATATTTTATCTTTGACTCTTATGAGAAATGTGAAGTTCAACATGGAGACCCGCATATACCAATTTTCTATACAGTAGGTACAGATTTCACTAGGAAGCCTTTCAGTAACAAGCAGATCTATTTGTCAAGAGGCAATCCCTGCATTACTGAAGTTACTTCATGCAGTTGTTGTAATTAACAAGTCTGAAATCTGGAAATGATGTTGCTCAATTAAAAAAATTGTCAATTGTATAAAATGTTAAATTTTGGAAGGTAATGCTGATATGCACATTACAAGCTTCTCAGAGCAGAAGCATCTCTGAGAGAAGTTTCTCTGTTTTCACAAAGAGGTAGTAGATGAGTAGACTTATGAACCCAGGGCAAAATCATGACTTCAGTGCAAAATGTGACTTCAATTTAACTTCCCCTCACCCAGATTCCTTATTCTTGCCCCCCTTTCTATTTGCTCCATTATGCAGATCCCTTGTTCCTTTCAGTCATGGCCCAGGGTCTCTAAACTCAAATAGTCCTCTCCCCAAACACATTATTCAACTGGAAAGAATCTAATAAATGTTTTCATCTCCAGCAAGGCTATCATATTCAGACATACAAAAGGCCCACACTTTAGGACACATGTTTCAGGGTTCACTGGGGACATGATACTGACCATTCTCTTTTTCCTCACAGAGCTCCAGGACAGCACGCTCTGAGGAGGACCGAGATGGCTTGTGGGACGCTTGGGGCCCATGGAGTGAATGCTCACGCACCTGTGGTGGAGGGGCCTCCTACTCTCTGAGACGCTGCCTCAGCAACAAGTAAGTCCTGCATCCCAGATGGTAGGGAGTTTGTAAGGCCCATATGTAGTAGGTTCAATGCATACTTTTGTGGTTGGGGTTATTAAGACCATTTTGTTGCACACAAATCTGGATGGAAGAAAGGTACAGAGAATTAAATATGTGCATCTCCAGCTAGGTTATTTATATACTCTTATATGATAAGTGATATAGAATTTATCTCATTTACAGAGGAAATGTTGTCTATTTTCATATTAGAACTAGAAGGTTGATTTATAAGTAGAAATGGACCATAATATATGGCACTTTTTGGATCCCCTTAAATTTTAGTGACAAGAATAGCAACAATATTAACATTAACAACATATTAAGTTTATGTTGGATTCCAATGTTATCAAGCACTTTGCAAATAAGTGATATATTGGTTTGGGTTTATTAGATGTCTGGAAGTTTCCTGAGATTATTCAGTTCAATGAATGATGAAGTTTGCATATAAGGAGGTTTGGAAAACAGAAACTTCTTGGGAACCTGGCATGGGAATGAGAGCAGTGGTGAAGGTGGAGAGTGGCTAATGGTTTCTAAGCTGAAAGTAAAGGCCTGAGACATTAAAATGGCAGTCTACTTCAAATAATAATAAGTAAGAACTGTTTCTTGATCTGTGTGGTCTATGACTAGATTTTTCTTCAAACTATAAAATACAAAGTACAATAGTAATATTTTTAATGAGAGATTTTTATTTGACAGTGAAGAGTGTTACATGTGACAAGTAAGAGGTTTGATCAAAATTACTATATACTATAGAACATGGAACAGAAGAAGAAAATATCTATCTATATATATCTGCTGATTCTTCTAGACTTTTCATAATGAAACAGCACAAAGGGTGAGATACAAGTTCAGAAAAATGTCAGCTTACTCTAATGAGAGAATTTCTTGAAATCAGGGTTTCAACGTCTTACTCTTTTCTGTGCCCCCCAGTCCCGCACATGGTCTGACAGATAGATTTTCCTTCACTGAATCCATCATAACTAGAGACCATTTTGGTTCCAGGCAGATCCTAATGGAAATGGTGTACCCTGGGAAACCTGGCCAAAGGGCATATCTTGCAAGAAACCGGATTAATTATGTTACTTAGCCATTACGGTGTTTGGTTCTACTCAGAAGATGGAGCTATTGGATGACATCCACTAGCAAGTTTGTTTGTCATCTTTGGAGGCCAGTGTCATAACAAACTAGGTCCCCGAGCTGACCAGAAAAAACTAGACCTTTCATTTTTATGATTCACCTCTTCTCTTAGTCTCAAATATCAAAACCTCCCTACATCTGTACTACATGATACTGCATGGCGATAGCACTGCAAGATATAACTGATAACAAACATACATCAGTAAAGCCAAAATGTACAGATTTGAAATGTTCCTATTATACAGTTTTCTCGAATTACCGTGCTTGAATATGCTATAGAGGTGAGCCAAAGCATGTGTCTCACAAAGCTGGTAAGGAGTGTATGGGAACTTTCATACTGGCTCATTGATGTGAATGCTACATTGTGAGAATCTTGTATGGAGTAAGAGACTGACAAGCAACTTAAGGGATAAGTACAATCACAGGTAGAACTCTGTCATTCGGCAAAGCATCAAATATATTATAGCATCATATAACATCAGTTATGTGAAATTCACACTTACCAGTTTTGTCACCTAGTAAATTAAGGCTCCAATTGTTAGGATTTTATTAAGATACTGTAGAAGATATCATCTATCATCTACTCATAATGAATTGGAAAAGGAAAATGTAAAATCTAAAATTATAAACATATAGACTATATGTCCCTATTTGACTTTCAAATATTGAAAAAAATACATTAGGTAAACTCATACTAGGCTGGAGAAGAAGCTAAAACAATGGGGAGAGGGGCAGGACCACCAACCTTCCATGAGTGGTTATCTGTGGCCCTCTTGTTCATTTTTTTTTATATTTTTTTTTAGTGTTTATTTATTTTTGAGACAGAGAGGGAGAGAGCATGAATGGGGGAGGGTCAGAGAGAGAGGGAGACACAGAATCTGAAGCAGGCTCCAGGCTCTGAGCTGTCAGCACAGAGCCTGACGCGGGGCTTGAACTCACGGACTGTGAGATCATGACCTGAGCCGAAGTCAGACGCTCAACCGACTGAGCCACCCAGGCGCCCCTCTTGTTCATTTTTTAATGGCTAATGAACTTAACGGGTTTTCTCTCATCTCCACTCCACATTTAATGTGGGCACCTTATACTCTTGAGAAAGATCACAGGTTATGAATGTATATGTCCTTAGAGGCCCAACAAGTAACTGGAATGTGTGTTGTAGTCTAACGGTAAGCACTCAAATTCAGCCTAAATGAATCCCATTGACCTGCTGAATTAATTTTCCACACTGATTTTCCAGTCCTGTTCTCACTTTTAGCTCTGATATTTTTAAGTCTGTCAGCTAATAATTACTCTGTTCCAAATATGATAGAACTGTAAAAAGGAGCTAAAATACTCAGATTTTATGGAATAAATGACAACTACTCAACTTCTGGAGTTAATTATGTTCTGTGATGGACGGGGAGACTGGGAAGAGGCTTGGTTAACTTTATGAGTTTGAGAATCTTCTCTGAGTGATCTTTTGAAGAATGCAGGAAAATAAAAATCAGTGGAGGGAAAGCAGGGTGAAAATATAAATAAGCATTAAGTATAAAACTCATCCTTCTCACTGGCAGTGCTTGGTGCTGGAGAAAATGCCCTGACCCAGGGAGATACTGAGCAGAATCCTTCCTTTGCCTTCTCCCCCATTCTTTTTCTAGGCTCACAGAAAGTAAGCAGTGCTTCATTTTCCCAATTTCTGATATTAGACTATTGATAATTGCCTTTACTTGCAACTCTGGTTTGAGCAATAAGGGAAGGCACCATATAAACTTTTTTTCTACAACATTTACTAATTTCTGTAAGATTATGTTAGGTTTCATTGAGCAACTCTGATAATACAACTATTGCTAATCTTGCATCACTAAGTCTGCTTTGATTTTTGCATCATAACGTCTGCTCTTATTTTTTTTTTTTCTAATTAGAAAATGGACTATGCATACTTGTACTTTATGATGGCTCTTCATTTCAGGTGAATTAGACAATGTACCAACTACCTTGAGAAGCTGCTGCTTCTGTCCAGTTCTTCATATCCTCCATTAGATATTCTGAAGTAATATTTTTAACAAATGTGTTTTTCTCATTTATCTAGGATTGTGTGTTGTTTAGTGGAAACTATCCTTCTTCGACCTAAATTACTTAAGCATATAGTTTTAAATTTGATACTAAAGATCTGTCTCTGAGAGTTCTAGCTTTGTCTTCAGCCGGTTAATTTAACTTTTCCCATAAGGAGTTCCAGATGCATAAGGCACTTAAGAATACTGTGTAACGTCATATGTACCACTGTATTAGGTCTGTGCCAAAATCAAGGTCAAAGAGGTAAACTGCAGTTCATTTGAAATGGCAATGAGTCAGATAGCTGGATGCTCTTAAGTGTGGTGCCAACCTTTATATTGATGCCTGAAGAAGACTTAAAGGTCTTTTGTGACATTTTTTATCTTCTGCAAGGCCAATTAATCTCCAGACTGATAAATAGTATGGATTAATAGATTAATACATTAAGAGTAAGAATATTTTGTTAAATCCCAACTGATTAAATGAAGGGCTTGTCATACCTATATGTAATCAAGTAGCAAAAATAATAACAAAAAATTTTTTTCAAAAGCCTTACTTATAAAGGATGAAAGCATTTTTTAAAGTTAATAAATTTTGCATTGAATTCTTTAGTTGAATAGAATTTTTTGGAGCTGAATAAAATTATTAGATGAACAAGACATAAAATCATCACACTGTGGAGGTGCCTAAAAAAAGATTATGATATTGTTCCAAAGGGATGTGGCTGCCAGAATGTTGTCAATATAAATACAGAAAAATTAAAATAAACATCCTCAAGGAGTCTTATCTCACAGTAATTGGAAAGATCATTCAAACTTGTCATTTCATAATAATTGTGCTAAGTGAAATTAAGCTAACTCTTCAGATTTTTTAATTGCAAACACAGTTTTTCTCCCATAAAAATATTGATACTACAGCAATATAAGCTTTAGTTAGCAAGTAATTTCTACGCCATATAATAATAAATACCAAAAGAAAAATTTTAACATTAAGATTTGACTTCTTAAACAAATATTTTTTCCCTTTAAAGTCATTTCATCTTTATCAAAACATCCAATTAAGTTTCATAGGACCTGTTTTAAGACATTTTAGAACTTTCAGCTAAAGTGAACCCCAAAGCAAGATTTATCTGTTATTCTTCATCTGGTGTTATATGTTATCAGTCTTGTTTTCATTGGAAATGATTGAGTTTTTGTTTAAAAGAAAGATATACAAGTTCAGAATGGGTCTGACTACTCTGTCATTTATATGAGGAAGTCTTTTCATTGTGTTAGGAAAGATTTCACATTTTAGGATGTTTAAGAGTTTGTGGTTGCCTTCCTTTTACTTTCTGGGTTAAAGCCTAGTCTAAATGTATTACCAGGACTTCTAATAGTCCAGGTCATATATCTTAGAGGGATGTGGTCCTCCCCTGCACCCCTAAGCTCTGATCTCCTTTCGGGAGGAGAGTAAGTCGAAAGACTGAATGTTTGGAACCGTTTAATCCCATAAACCTGTTTATTAGAATAAAAAATGGTTGGAAATGTGTTTGGTGTCCATAACCTTTACTAGCCATGCTGGGAATTTATAATTCTTGGCTGTCTTTTTCTGTTTATTTAAAAATTCTTTATTTGGCTAGTTCAATAGCCCTTGTGAAGTCATTATTTCTTTTCAATTTTCTTTTTTTTTTTTAAACTGCTTTATAGGGATATCTCTGACATGTAAAAACTACATATATTTAAGGTATACAACTTACTGTTTCAATGTATTTATATATTGTGGAAGGATCACTACCATGAAGCTAAATAATTTATCCAACTATATCCAATATAGTTACATATTGTGTATGTGTACATAGTTACATAGTGCATATGTGTTGAGAAGATTTAAGAGATACCCTGTTTCAACTTTCAAGCATACAATACAGTATTGTTAACTATCATCACCATACTGTACATTAGATTTCCCAAAGTGATTCATCTTGCATAACAGAAACTTTGTACCCTTTAACTAACATCTCCTCATTTTCCCTTCTCTCCTGCTCCTGGCAAAACACCATTATACTTACTCTCTGCTTTTATGACTTTAACTATTTTAGATTCCACTTATAAGTGAAATCATTCAGTGTTTGTCTTTTTTTGTCTGGCTTATTTCACTTAGCATAATGTCCACCAGATTCTTCCATGATGTCACAAATGGCAGGACTTCCTTCTTGTTAAGACTAAATAATATTCCATTGTATGTATATACCACATTTTCTTCACCCATCCCTCTGCCAGTGGACATTTAGATGGTTCCCATGTCTTCACTATTATGAATAATGCTGCAGTGAAAATGGGTGCAGATATCTTTTCAAATTCCAGATTTCATATCCTTTGGATATATATACTCAGAAGTGATATTGCTAGATCATATAGTAGTTATATTTTTAATTTTTTTGAGGACCCTCCATACTGTTATATAATAGTTTTACCATTTTCTGTTCCTACCAACAGTGTACAAAGGTTCCCTTTTCTTTATGTCCTTGCCAACACTTGTTACTTTTGTCTTTTTGATAATAGCCATTCTAACAGGTATGAGCAGATATCTCATTATGGTTTTGATTTTCACTTCCCTGATGATTGGTGATGTTGGGCACCTTTTCATGTACCTGTTGGCCATTTGTATTTCTTCTTTAAGAAATGTCAATTCAGGTTTGTTGCCCATTTTTTGATTGGATTGTTTTTTCACAATTGTGTTGTAAGAGTCTCTAATATATTTTAGATATTAACCCTTTATCAGATATATGGTTTGCAAGTAACTTCTCCAATCAAAGGCAATTAATAGATTGCCTTTTAACTTTGTTGATCGTTTCCTTTGGTGTACAGAAGCTTTTTAGTTTCATCTAGTCCCACTTACCTATTTTTGCTTTTGTTATAGGCAGTTTTGGTGTCATGACCAAAAATCATTGCCAACACCACTGTCAAAAGTTTTTTCCCTCTTTTCTTTTAGAAATTTTATCATTCCAGGTCTTATAGTTAAGTCTTTCATCCATTTTGAGTTAGTTTTTTTTTTTTTTAATTCACTGTGAGAATAAGGGTCCAATTTTATTCTTGTGCATGTAGATAACCAGTTTTCCTAATGCCATTTATTGAAGAGAGTATCTTTTCACTATCATTGTGAGTTCACCATTGTGGCACTCTTGTCAAAGATTGGTTGACTATATATGTGTGGGTATATTTCTGAGCTCCTTGTTTTGTTCTGTTGGTCTAAATGTCTGTTTTTATGCAGTACTATAATGGTTTGATTACTATAACTTTGCAGTATAGTTTGAAATCAGGAAGTGTGATGCCTCTAGCTTTGTTCTTCTGCCTCAGGATTTCATTGGCTATTTGGGATCTTTTGAAGTTCCACATAAATTTTAGGATTGTTTCTCTATTTATGTAAAGAATGCCATTGGGATTTTGATATGGAGTGTGTTGAATCTGTAGACCACTTTGGGTACTATGGACATTTTAACAATATTAATTCTTCCAATCTGTGAGCAAGGGTTATCTTTCCATTTATCTATGTCTTCTTTAATTTCCTTCATCATTGTTTTATAGTTTTCAGGGTATAAGTCTTTCACCTAATTGGTTAAGCTTATTCCTAAGCATTTTATTATTTTTGATGCAGTTGTAAGTGGGATTTACTTAATTTCATTTTCAGATGGTTTGTTGTTAATGTGTAGAAAAGCCACCAATTTTTATATGTTGATTTTGTATCCTGAAACTTTGCTGAATTCATTTATTAGTTCTAACAGTTTGTTGTTGTTGAATCTTTAAATTTTTCTACATATATGATCATGTCATCTGCAAAGATGATTTTATTCTTTTCCAATTTAATTTGGATGCCTTTTATTTCTTGTCTAATTGCTTCGACTAGAACTTTTGGTACTGTGTTAAATAGAAGTAATGAGAATGAGTATTCTTGCTTACATTGGATCTTAAAGGAAAAGTTTTCAGTTTTTCCCCATTGATTATGATGTTAGCTGTGGTTATTCAAATATGACCTTCACTGCATTGAGGTAAGTTCTTTTTATACCTATTTTTAATGGTGTTTTTTAAATCATGAACAGATATTGAATTTTTTTTACACTCCTTTTCCTGCATCTGTTGAGCTTATCATGTGGTCTTTATCTTTCATTCTGTCAATGTGATATATGACTTTGATTGATTTGCATATGCTGTACCACCCTTACACCTCACAGATAGGTCCTACTTGGTCATAGGTACAGTGCTTTTAATGTGCTATTGAATCCAGTTGGGTAGAATTGTATTGATGATTTTTGCAACCATGTTCATTAGGGATATTGGCCTATAGTTTTCTTTTCTTACAGTTTATTTGTTTGTCTGGCTGTGGTTTCAGAGCAATATTGGCCTTATAAGATTCATTTGGAAGTGTTCTCTCTCCTACTTTTTGGAAGACTTTAAGAAGGATTGGTATTACTATTTTTTAAATGTTTAGTAAAATTCACCAGTGAAACCGTTAGGTCCTGGCTTTTCTTTCTTGGGAGGTATTTGATTATCGATTCAATTTTCTTATTTGTTACTGGTCTGAACTAGAAAAAGAACAAAACAAGCCCGCAGTTATCCTGAAAAAAAGAAGATAATAAAGATTAGAAAAAAAATGGATCAAATAGAGGTTAGGGAAACAATAGAAAAAATTCAACTAAACTAAGAGTTGGTTTTTTTTTTTTTTTTTTGAAAAGATAAGATCAACAAATGCTTGGCTAGACTAAGAAAAAAAGAGAAAAGATGAAAATAAAACCAGAAATAAACAAGAAGACATTATAATAAATGCCTCAGAAATCAAAAGGACCATAAGGAACTATTATGAACAATTATACCAATAAATTGGGTAACCTAGAAGAAATGAGTAAATTCTAAGAAACATATAACCTTCTAAGGGTGAATCTCCTCAATTTTCATTCATTCATTAAATAAATATACACTGAATATCTATCATGTATCAGGCAAGTTGCTAGGTATAACTAAGGATAAAAGACCCAGGAGTCAAGCATCTGCTTTGGGGGATTTAACAAATTATTAAGTTTTTGCTGATTATACTGAATTTCTACTGATTGTAGTTATATAATATTTTAAGAAGGGAATTTCCTCCCAGTTATGTAAATAGGTAATATATATGTAGCAATGGTTCTTAATCTTAGCTGTACTTTAGAATCACCTGTATATATATATATATATATATATATATATATATATATATATATCCCACTGAAAGCCAATTAAATACAAATCTCTAGAACTGGAACTCTGATATCAATACATCTTTCAAAAGCTCACCAAATGATTTTAATGTATAACCAGTGTTAAAACTGCTGCTGTATTCACTGTTGACAATAGCCAAAGTATGGGAGGAGCCCAAGTGTCCATTGACGAATGAATGGATAAAGAAGATGTGGTACAATGGAATATTACTAGGCAATCAAAAAGAATGAAATCTTGCCATTTGCAAGTACATGGAGGGAACTAGAGGGTATTATGCTCAGCGAAGTTAGTCAGAGAAAGACAAATATGTGACTTCACCCATATGATAAAGGGAAGATACAAAATAGATGAACATAAGGGAAGGGAAGCAAAAATAATATAAAAACAGGGAGGGGACAAAACATAAGAGCCTCTTAAATATAGAGAACAAACTGAAGGTTACTGGAGGGGTTGTGGGAGGGGGGATGGGCTAAATGGGTAAGAAGCATTAAGGAAGACCCTTTTGGGGATGAGCACTGGGTGTTATACATAGGGAATGTGTCACTGGAATCTACTCCTGAAATCATTATTGCACTATATCCTAACTAACTTGGATGTAAATTTAAAAATAAATTTAAAAAACCCTGCTGCTCTATTAAAGGAGATGATAGTGGAATGATTCAGTTCCCTGGGATTTTTTGGAAGTTAGGGTAATGAATAAAAGAAGGAATTTTCTGGTAAAAAGATTTGTTTATGTTTAAATTCCTCACTCAGGTTTCTGTGAAATGACCCAATCTACAGCATTGGAGGAAAGCCCTGGGCACCAGCATGTCAGGATGTAAAAGTGGTGATTGTCCCCGTACTATTGTGAGCTGAAGGAATAACTTTTCTGAGTGGTTATACAGTTGTCAGTATAGCTAAGGTCAGCCTTGCCTAGATTGACAAATGGACTAAGTGATTTCTGAAGTTTTCTTCCATTCCATTATTAAGCTTACAAGTATGACCCTTTAAAATGCCTCCAGGTTGTTAGTGAATGACTAAGTTAATGCCCCGAGCCTGGGATATTTTATGCAAATTCTCTAGGATCCACCTGCCTTCAAATTCATTAAATTTCTTATCAGTCGAGTGGAGTTTATCTTTCTACCTTCAGTTCCACATTTATCATTATGAGGAAAGAAAGGCTTCCTAATAGTACTTGAGGTCTTTAATTTTTCTTATATTTTCTTAAATTTCTTATCCATTGAGCGGAGTTTAGCTTTCTACCTTCAATTCCGCATTTATCATTATGCAGAAAGAAATGCTTCCTAATAGTACTTGAGGTCTTTTATTTCTCTGTTTGGGTCCAATTTGTGCAACAGAAAAGAGGAGTTTATCTAACCCTAACTGTTTTTGCTTAGTTTCAACCACTGGGGGAGAGGGAGGTGGTGGGAAGGAAGGAGGAAGGAGGGAATGATAAAGGAGAAGAGAAAGAGATTAAGAGAAATTAAAGGGACACCAGATATTAACAGCTAAAGACAAAGGATACCAGAATTACATACATTGGGGGAAGGGTGCTTTACCTGGAGACAGAAAGAATAAGTATAGAATGTTAAGTAACATCATAGTCATGTGTGACCATCAACTGAAACCCATAACTACATATGTCAACCTTAAATAGCTGCATAACCAATCCCTACCTCTGGGTTTTGGGGTAGGATTCACAGGTCAAGATTGGGATCTTTCCCTAGTGAGAGAGTCACATGTTTGGGAGCCTGGCTCTCATAACAGTGCGTTTCACTGTCTCTGAGAGAGTCTTTAACCTATTTTGTGGACTATCCCTTTTATTTATTTATTTTTTTATCAAACTACTAATTTTGAATCTTGGTCCCATTATTTTCTAGCCAGGTGACACTGCACTGGGTTTTTAGTTTTTCTGGGATTCAATTTGTCGCATCTATGATGTCAAGTGGGCAGTTCCTGGAACAGAATAGGTGTTCAATAAATATTTATATTCAGTGAATGTCTAAGGTGCCCTTCAACTCTAAAATTGAATGTGTGACCCCTAGACAGAGAGCTTTTCTCCGCCACATGTGCAGTCAAAACCCATTTTGCTGCCAGATAGGAAGAGGAACAAAAGCTGCTCTTAATATGAATGGTTTTAAAGAAAAATGTTGTTATTCTCCAGGCCCCCATCTTACAACGGACATCTGGGTGATATGGGCAGATTGAAGAACTTTTGTCTCTAGCCAAAATAATTCATAAATTCCCAGCTCCAGGGTTGTATCGGGTGAGGTTGTGAGAGTCCTAGAGTTTCATAATATACATTTTCCTCATGGGGAAGATGGAAAAGTTGGACTTGATGTGCTAAAACACATTTGTTTTTATTCTCATTCTTTGCCTCTTTTGGCTACTGAGCAAATGTAAGATCATTTGCAAACCTTATGGCATGTGTGTATGTATAATAAAGTGCATGTCCTTCCTGCTAGAGGATCTCAAGCCAAGGGCAGCAATCCCCCTGCCCCACACCCCAGCATATTTCAGAGGGAGCAAATGCATCACAGTGACAAATACAACTTAGAATAAATATGTGGAAATAAACATGTCTGTAAAAAAAATGCAGTTTCTTTCTTCTGGTAGCTATTTCATTTCCTTTTATGCTTTTCACCTTCACTTTATTATAGAAAGATTTTAATCAGGTTTCAGGGTTCACAACTTAGAGCAAATATTAAACCAAAAGTTCTTCATGGCCTGAAATTATCCTGATAGCATTTCCTTCTGTTCTACGCCTTCTCTTTAACTTTGACCCACCCACCCTTCCTTCGCTCCTGTCTTCCCTCCCTCCTTCCTTCCTTCTTTTCTCTTCTCAAGAAATGTTTATGGAGTACTAACCATAAACGAGGCACTTCACTAGGCACTGGGGCTCAGGGATCAAAACATAGACTGCAGGGGAAAAAAGCAAATAAAAGAAACCAAAAATAGGTTTTTTAAAAGTGAAAACAGTCCTGGCCAGCTACAGGACTGTCCTGATCCTTTAAAATACTGACCACATTGTTGTCTCTCTGCCTCTTGTTCTAATGAGCTTCTTACCTTCAATGTTCCTCCACACCCATGCCCAGCTAGTAAAATTCATCACACACTCAGCAGTGGTCTTCAGCCTCATTTTGATATACTTATAAGTCATTTCTCTTCACACCACTTTGAATTACCTTTACACAGACTGGCATGTGTTACGGTTTCTTGTATGGCACTGTATCCCCAATACTATCATCTATGAGCACAGGTTTTATCTTTCTTGTTTTATATTTTACTGCCATGCACATAGTAGGTGTTCAGTTCAGTGTTGGATGAATTCGCTGAATAGAATATTAGGGCCAGGAACCTACTGTAGGACTGTTTCTTGAGTAACCCTTTCTCCCATCACATTCTTGGGATACTTATGGCCCATATGGGACATTCTACCTAAGATATTGCCCTCTTAAGTACTTTCTTCTCACCAGCTTGTCCCTTTGTCCAGTTCCTTTTGTATTTAGTATCCAGACCATGCCCATTAGTAGTTGACTATGCATTATACTGTTGTGTGTTTTACGTGGATGGATGTAGATTGTTTTCCAACTAAATTATAACTTTGAAAGGATCAAAAAAGGCCATCATTTTTCTATCTTTCACAGTTCCTTGCATAGTACTGGTTCAGACTGGATGCTCAATAAATGTGTTAAGTGACTATAAATCTGAAAGTATTATACAAAAACTTGCTAACCAGAAATCCTGCACGGGGGCTCATTTTCACTGTGAGACTGCTTATTGTACATTTTCCTCATTAGATTTTCTGAACAGTATGCTTGGAGCAGTTTCTGGCTTCATTAGAAGTTGGGCATGATCATTATGGTTTATATTGTCATTGTTCTTGCTTTTTTCTTTGTTGATTGCATGGGCATACTCCTCATTTTCATAACCTCAGCCCATATTTGTGAGAACTCAGTGCTTTGTTGTAACATGTCAGTCTTTGAAGAACAGACAGAGATATGTAAAATCATACTTGTTTGGGGAAAAAAATTGGCAGTGATTTTTCTGGTTGTAATTTAGAACATACCAAACACTCATAATAGCAAATAAACCGATTTGACACTCACAAGACAAACTCCCAAATTCAGTCTATAATATCCTCATGTGGGTCTACATTTTAATTTAACAGCTCTGTAGCTGCTTAGCCGCTGCTAGAGAATCTGTAACAGAGAAGACTTCCTTAGTTCCCTATGGTAGAGAGAAGATCAAACAACCAGAGGGCATGTCTTCTCAGAACGTTTTCCCCAAACCTACATCATTTCCATTCATAGTGAATTTGTTCTCTACATGAAGTTTTAGTAACCCTCTCTGTATACATAAACCAGGGTCTCCAAGCTGGCACAGCATTCAGAATGTTTTTATAATGAGAGATTAGTATAGAGAAGAAGTGTTGAATTATAAAACTAAGGTTACAAAAATATGTTACCTATGCCAAAGAAACACTTTTAAGCCAAGGCGTCGATTTATGGCACTGTTTTAAAATTTGGGCCTCCGCTACCCCCTAGTCTGTTTAAAATTGCTTTGAAAATTCAGGTTTTAGGCCAACTGTTCTTTTGGCTCCTTTGGCCGCATTAGAGCCTCTGGCAGATTGAGAAGAACTAGTGTGACACCAGGGCTTTGTCTGTTCCCAGCCAGCTCACCTACTGATGGATGATGCTTGGCAGCATGCCTCCTTGTTGTTTGTTGTATTATTACGACAGAAAGCATTTTCAAAAGCTACATTTATCAAGTTGTCATAATAGTTTGGCTTGTATATCTATCTACTCAGAAAAAAAAATAAATCTCTCTCTTAGCACTAATCTGTTGGAGCCACATGATGCATCATGTGCAGAAGAGGCAGTGCAAAACGAAAAGGCCATTCTGCATGAGATTCAGGGACCTTTCAACTAAATGATTAAAGGCAGAGGTATTTTTTTATGTATGCATTTGAAAATCCCAGAGCACCAAAGACCTGTCCCCGCCTTGTTTCAAGGGTACTTTTCCATGGGTGGTTGTGTTTGTTGCAGATGCCTTATTCCTAGAATTTTGGAGGGAAAACACTGAAATTTGCCACAAAGAAGGTCAAAGACACTCTTAATGTTTAAGATGGATTTTTCATTGGCAGGTATCACCAGATTAAACATCACTTGTTGTGGAGAACCTTATAAGCAAGATAGGTGGTTGTCTGGGAGCTCAAGACTGTTTGAAGCTGGGATTCAGAATCTTTATCCAGAGAAAACATATACTCAGAAAATGTTTGTTTAAAATACTTCAAACCTATTAATGTTAATAAAGCATTCACTAGGTATGCATACTAGAACATCTTCAATTATTCCGAAATATAGTATATAATGAATATACAATATAAACATGGTTATCTGTAGATATGTTTTTATTGAGATATATCGACATAGAACATCATACAAATTAAAGGTATACAATATATTGATTTGTTGTTTTTTCCTCATTTTTCCCACCCCTTCCCTTTGTTAATCATCAGCTCATTCTCTATATTTATAGGTCTGATTCTACTTTTTGTTTGTTCATTCCATTGTTTAGCTTTTTAGATTCCACATATAAGTGAAATCATATGGTATTTGCCCTTCTCAGTCTGACTTATTTTTCATAACATAATACCTTCTAGGTCCATCCACGTTCCAGATGGCAAGATCTCATCCTTTGTTATGACTGTGTAATATTCTATCGTGTGTGTGTGTGTGTGTGTGTGTGTGTGTGTGTGTATCACATCTTCTTTATCTATTCACCTATCATTGGACACTTAGGCTGCTTCTGTATCTTGGTTATTATCAATAATGCTGCAATAAACATAGGGAGACATGTCTTTTTGATATAGTGTTTTCATTTTCTTTGGGTAAATACCTAGTAGTGGAATTACTGGATCATTTAGTAGTTCTATTTTTTAGTATTTTGAGGAAACTTCCTACTGTTTTTTACAGTGGCTGTACCAATTTACATTTCCCACTAACAGTGTACAAGCATCCTTTTTTTCTCCACATTCTCACCAATACTTGTTATTTTTTGTCTTTTTTATTTTAGTTATTATGATGGTTGTGAGGTGATATCTCACCGTGGTTTGGATTTGCATTTCCCTGAAAATCTTTTCATGTGGGGCGCCTGGGTGGCTCAGTCGGTTAAGCGGCCGACTTCAGCTCAGGTCACGATCTCGCGGTCCATGAGTTCGAGCCCCGCGTCGGGCTCTGGGATGATGGCTCAGAGCCTGGAGCCTACTTCCGATTCTGTGTCTCCCTCTCTCTCTGCCCCTCCCCATTCATGCTCTGTCTCTCTCTGTCTCAAAAATAAATAAAACGTTAAAAAAATTTAAAAAAAAAAGAGAAAATCTTTTCATGTATCTCTTCTGTTGGCCATTTATATGTCTTCTTTGGAAAATGTCTATTCAGGTCCTCTGCCCATGTTTTACTCAGATTTTTGGGGGGTTTTCTTTCTTTCTTTCTTTCTTTGTTTTTTTTTTTTTTCTTTCTTGCTTTCTTGCTTTTGGTGTTTAGTTGTATAAATTCATCATATATTTTTGATATTAACTCTTTATCAGATATATCATAAAAATTTTAAG
The DNA here is from genome assembly GCF_023721935.1 of Panthera uncia. Classification (NCBI taxonomy): domain Eukaryota; kingdom Metazoa; phylum Chordata; class Mammalia; order Carnivora; family Felidae; genus Panthera; species Panthera uncia. The sequence goes on from NC_064807.1 coordinate 42,326,632, forward strand.
GAATAAAACAAATTGATTGATTTGATGCATCTATACATTGCAATATGATACCACTTTCTGTTAGTTTACACCTCTAACATGTGCCCTAGTTATCATTTCTTTTCTGTGGTGGGAACAATTAAAATCTCTCTTAGAAACTTTGAAGTTTACGATACAGTGTTTTTGTCTATAATTGCTATACTGTGTATTAGATTTCCAGGACTTATTTATCGACTAATTACAAGTTTGTACACTTAAATAACATCTCCCCAATTCCTCCACCTCCAAGTCTCTGATAACTACCATTCTACTTTGTTTTTATGTAGATATTTTTTAAAGTTTATTTATTTATTTTGAGAGAGAGAGAGAGAGAGAGAGAGAGAGAGATGGGAGAGGGGGCAGAGAGAGAGGGAAAGAGAGAATCCCAAACAAGCTCCATGCTGTCAATGCAAAGCCCAATGAGGGGTCTCAAACTCACAAACCGTGAGATCATGACCTGAGCTGAAATCAAGAGTCCGACACTTAACCGACTGAGCCACCAGGCACCCCTGTAGATATTTTTTGAAGAAGGTGCTGAACTGACTCCTCTTGCTGGGACCAAGCACCTACAAATAAAGTTTCCACATCAACAAGGCTCATTTTTATTGTCATGAAAAACACTCTAAATAAGAATTAAATAATAATTATATAAACATGGAATAAAATGCATAGAATTATAGAATTGCTTTTTTTTTACTGCTTATTTATTTTTGAGACAGAGAGAGAGAGAGCATGAACAGGGGAGGGTCAGAGAAAGAGGGAGACACAGAATCTGAAACAGGCTCCAGGCTCTGAGCTGTCAGCACAGAACCCGACGCAAGGCTCGAACCCACGGACCGTGAGATCATGACCTGAGCCAAAGTCAGACGCTTAACCGACTGAGCCACCCAGGCGCCCCTAGAATTGCTTTTTTAAGCAAAAGAGTGTAACAGAGCTAAAGGAAAGACAACGTGGAACTTAGGAAGCCCACTACGGTGGCCAGTCCTCTAATTTTCTCCCCCATGCCAGGCAAGATCCCCACCAACCACCGATGATGCACAGACTCCAGTTCTAGATCGTAGGTTTTTAGCATCCATTTTGACCCATGGATGAGGACAGTGAGCATCTGAGGACAGCAGGGTCCAGAGGTTCATGTAACTTCCTTTTTAATGGCAAGTTGATTGGTATCAAGTGTTATTTCCTGAAAGAACCTCTTACACTAATGTGTCTGTGGAAAATTAAAAGCAGCCCAACAGTGCATTTATACTTGGTCCTCTTAAGTGTTCTCAGAATTTGTTATTCCTCTTGAGGTCTTTGTAAAAAGTCCCTGAAATGTAGAAGTGCTTTCACTGGCTTCTTGGGGACATCCTTCCACAAGATAGCTCCAGTAAATACTGAAATGCTCAAATTGAAGCAAGAGAGGAAAACCGTGCACCAATAGTACATGACGTTGTGTTTTCAGCTGTAAATCTGCTTGTCTTGTCTAATCTATACTCACTTTAGGATCCAAAATCTAAAGGACCCAGAGTCTTTCTGTCAGCTTGAATTGTTGATATGGTTTATACCTGTTCTCTTGTGAAGAGCTCATGGTTTCCTTTTGAATAATTAAAAAAAAGAGAGAGACATAAGGAGATGAATGCTCATATTTTAAAATTCTTTGCCCATGAGTCCGTATTTGAAAGACAAGAGGTATTCCAAGAAATACAGTAACCTGTTTTTACTGAACATCACTCTGCTTTTTCAAAATCAAAGGCAAAGCTTCCTGAGTGGTTGTCCTTAAGAACTATGGAGTCTTAAATACACAGTTACCACATTTTCCTAAAACTTGTTCACTGACACCAAGAATGAGTCTCGTTATGTCTCCAGAAGAATCTGTTTGCCTAGGGAGGAAAATGAGGAGAACCTTGAGGTAAAAATTGATGCTTTGCCCAATTTTTTAATTCTTAATGAGAGATAAGTTGAATATGCCTCCCTCTTTTAAGGACTTAAATTATATAAGTGGGAGGGTGGGGAAGTGGGGAACCAACAAATTGCTAACGCCTGGAAAGAGAACTTTTAATTTTCCATGGTAATTCATTTCTTCTATGGTTGTTAAATTATGGCAATTGAAACTAAGATATTATCAGGGTTTTAAGAACTGGAAGAGTTTGGATGGCTTGTTATGTGTTAATGAGAAACCAAAAAAGTGTGCCTTAAGCTTACACTAATCTCATTATAAGTGAGTTAAAATCTGAATAATTCACAAATACTAGCTTGTGATTGAGGTGATTACCATTTTTTACAGAAGGAATTAAGTCAAAATTAATAAATGACTAGCTAGGAGTGAAGTGCTTAAATGAATAAATAAGGAATTGTGTGTACAAATTCAGTTTGGAATATATTTGAATATTTATATTTTGTTCCTTCATATTTGAACCAGTTCTGAGTCCTTAATTGGGACCGTCCTTAGCTCACTAGACACAGTCCTGAAAACATTCTATTGTTTGCAATGAGAAAATGCATTTACTTAAAAATCTCTGTTATCAGTGGCCTATAACTTGCTTTGGAACCCATTTTGGATTGAAATTTCTGTTTGTTTTCATTCCCAGGGGTGAATTTTATTTTGTTTAAATGTGAAAGAAACCATTTGGCTGTTTTATACCAATGAACTGTTAAGAAAGGAAGAAAATATTCTTTACTGCATGATGCTCAAATGAGGCTTTTGTGCCCAGATAAATGCTTCGGATGAAGAAATTCATACTTGGCACAAATTAAATCCTTATGGTGGAATAGTCACTTCATTAACTTAAATAAAATTTATATGCAGGTATAATAAGTTTGAACTTTTAAAAAGCATAAGTTTCTCTGCATTGAAGTTCTTTCATGTTACATTTTATAGAGGAGTGTGGTTTTCTTGGAGATGTTCCCGATATACGATGTGTGTCTAGGTATCCTTTACTTACTAGAAGTGAATTTACCAGAACTGAAGAGTAGCTCATAAATTGTTATGGTAACAATAAGGTGCATTTAATCCCCAGACCAACACTATGCTTGGTTTCTCACATTTAATCTAATATTAATATTTTACACATCTTAAGCATATCTTGTTCCTTTTTTTTTTTTTAATTGTCTTAGACAAATCTGAGTTCCAATCCCTGGCTCTTTCTTTCCTGTGGATATTTCATTAAGCCTCCTAATCTCTATTAGCCTCAATCTTCTCATCTATTAAATGGGAGTAATAAAACCTTTCAAAGTTGTTGGAAGCTTATTGATAATGTACACAGAATATGTAACCCTGGACCAAATACCTATAGAAGGCACTCAGTATATCATGGAGGCTAGAATTACATTTGTTACCCACAATCTGATAATGACTTTCAATAATGAGGACATTTCCAAAATCCAACATTACCACTTTAATGTCATATTTCAGTTGATTAAATGAAATAAGCTTTCAGTAAATAAGTAATACTATTTAGTAAAGGGAAGGCTTAATCCAGGGAAACAAATTATGTGTAAATCAATACAAGGTGTTTGACAATTATAGGATATTCTTTGGAAATTGCAGCAAATGTTTCTGTGTTGTTTTATTTTTGCTAAATAAGGATTTAAATCAATGTTTGATATTATGTGCTCACATCTATCTTTCAAGGATGCTTTTAAAATGTGTGTTCATAATTAAAAATATATGGGGAAAGGCTCATTTACGTTATTGAGGCAGGTATTTTTCTGCCTTTGTTTTGTTTTGTTTTGTTTTTTAGCAAATGATATCTCTATAATAATCCTTTGGCATTTGAATAGAGCTTTTGTAAATTATCTAAGTTAGTGATCACAACTTTGTGCCCAACCATTCCAATATACATTTGACAGATGAGAAGGGTAAGACCCTGAGAAGGTAACAGGCTTATGCAAGGAGAAAAACAAGTTACGACCTACATCCTCAAACTCCTAATTTAGTATTGTTTTCATTATTCCTTCAGGGAGATAAGGTTGGGAAAAGAAAATAAAAAGAGGTGAAAAACATAGAACTTTAAGGTCTTAATGATTAACACCAGAGTTCACTTTTTTAAAGCGAGAAGTCATCATTGTATCTTCTTGTTTTTAAAACATTCAGTGGTTCCTCTTTGTCTATTGCCAAGTTCAAAATTAGAAGGTATTTGTCTCATCTGTGATTCCCCACATAAATCCCAAGCTCCAGCAAAACAAAACCATATCTTTTTATACCTCTGTGCCTTTCCTGTGGTTCCCTTTATATATATATATCCTTAACCCTCTTTCAAGATCTATTATGTTTTTATTTCTGTTACACAATTAATTTACCAAATGTTTATATAATGTGCCAGGCACTGTTAGAAGTGCTCCACAAATATTAAGTCAGTTAATCCCCATGATAATTCCAGGAAATGAGTAATATTATCCCATTTTACAGATGATAAAACTGAGACATTTAAACTGCAGAAGAGAGTCAAGATTCCAGGATGAGGATTCTGGTTTCAAAGTGGGTACTCTGAACCATTACACCATGTCACATATGTACTTAGAATTTCACAACTGAAAAACTTACCACATTCAACCGAGACCAAGGTCTAAATGGCATGCCACCAAAGGCTTCTGGGTTGTAGAATTCATTACCTTGTAAATGTACCATCAACTGGAACCTACTTATTATCTTTTTAGACTCAGAAATATGGTATTTTTCAGTAATCATAGCAAGAACAGATCCTTCTCTTGGAGGTGGACAATGACTTGGCCCATGAGATTAATATTTCAAACTAGAATGCTAGTTTATTTATTAACTTACAATGAAAAATAGAACTATCACATGGACCAAAACACCCACGTCAGCATGACAAGCACACTCTACCTCTCAGCAGTCCTAAGAAACCAGATCACTCTTGGCAAGTGCTTGGTCAACATGGCATCCTAAGGAGGGGTATCCCTGGGATGAACAGAACATTCATTGGCATCAGCTAAGTTATCATGATGCATCAGTATTGTGATTGCAACAGCCTTGCCAATGGGACCTGGAGGACATGAAACTCATTGGTCTTTTGCCTGGGACACTGCTTGGCTGGGCACCGACAACCATATATCTCCGTGATTCTCTTCTTTTCTAGGATTATAATGCCTGGCCAACCCTTCCTTTCCTTTCCCACGTTCTATTGTTAATGTGTGTTAATATTCTCAATCTGGTCACAGTCAAGTCTTCAGGCCTGGGACCTTTCTAATTCTTTAAGACAGGCTTAGTGCAATTGTATTTTCAGATGCTATTTTCTTTTTGATGACATCTTCAAGACCTAACACAAATACTATCTAGCTTTTCCTAGACTGAATTGTAACTACATGAGTGGTTTTATTAATACCAAAGACAAAGTTATAGCCATTCTTTTTTGTATTCCCAGAAGTAAACACATTGTGCAGCACATAACAGGAGCTCAGTGGTTGTTTCCTGAATAAACAAGTAAATGAGGAGGTAGAAAATCATCATGGTGAGGAGTGTAAGCTCTGAGACTGCATGGTCTGGTTTCAAATCTCAGCTCTACGACTTAACACTTGTGTGGTTTTGGCAAGTTACTCAACGTCCCTGAGCTTCCATTTTTCATCTTTAAAAAGAGTATAATTGTACCCTGCCTCCCAGGGTTCCTGAAAAGATTAAATTAATACATATACCAAACTTAGAAATGTATCTGGAATTTCAAACTATTAGTTATTAGTATAATAATTCTCTTAGCATTTTGTATTGTATTTTTACTCGTTTTGTAAAAAGTATGACTTATGTTGCAAAGGGCAGAGTACCGCTTGTCCCTGTTTTAAGTGTCACCATTGAATATTTAATTAAAAATTGTTTTTGTCACAGAAATTCAGTAAAATGGAAACTCCCATGTATTGCTAATGGGAGTAAGGAATGGTACAACTTTTATGGAATGCAATTTAGCAATATTTATCAAAAGTCTTATAAAAGTTCATTCCCTTTACTCCAGTAATTCCCCTTCTAGAAATTTATCTGTCCTACAGCCACGGTCAGAAACTTGGATAAAATTTTTATATAGACATAGTTTATCACACCATCATTTATCAACCCCCTCATTGGAAATTACTTAAATGGCAAGTCATGAAAGAATGGTTATACAAATTACTTTATCTCATTTAACGGAATATTATGTAGCTCTCAAAACTGTATCTTTAAATTATTTCATAGTGTTGGAAAATGCTTCCCAAAAAGCTGAAGTGGGAAAAGAAAACCCAAACCACAAAATGGTATAGGTGACGTAATTTCTTCCACACTGAGAAGAAATCAGTAAGTCAAAATAACAGTGATTATCTTTAGATAAGGCAACTATGGGGGATTTCGTTTTTGTAAACTTTCTTTTCCAAAACCTCTCCAATGAGCATGTATTTTAGAAGTAAAAATAATTCTTTAAGAACTATAAGTTTTAATGTCCTTAGATGTGTAATTTTAAGACATGTTGAATATTGTCTCATTTTTACCATGTCCCAGATCTAAGTTTTTTCAGTGAAATATCTCTTCAGTCTAATACCAGAAATAATTAAGAAGACAGGATTCATTTTTCAGAAAATCTTGTATTAATATTTATTTGGTTAATAAGCACAAAGTATAAGTACTTATCTTGAAAATTTTTTGAAGGAAAATGAATGCTTAGTGTCAGCTCTCATGGAGAAATCAGTTTATATATACAACTTCTTGAGAACTGCTTTGTTTAGTATTGATAGTAATTTCTATAAGAACATTGTTATTCAGAAGAAAAGAGAGACTCGTACATTAGTATTAAGAGAAAATTGTTCTTGTGACAAAATAGTTTCAATTTTGAGCCTGTCACAGGTAGTAATGAGTTTTTTTCTTTTTTCTTTTTTTTTCTCTTTTTTCTTCTTTTTTTTTCTTTTCTTTTCTTTTTTTTTTTTTCTGTGTGTGTGTGTGACCTAGGAGCTGTGAGGGAAGAAATATCCGATATAGAACATGCAGTAATGTGGTAAGTACTGAGGTTCTGTTTCTGCAGTTATGATCATGTATCATTTTAAGAACTGAATAATGCCAACCAGTTTTATGTATTATGAACAACCAATCAATTAGTATTTCAAAGAGTTATTTTTCTCACACTACTGATGATGCAGCCTTTTAAAATACATACTTTTAATTCTCCTCAATATAAACTTTGAATCGTCTGGCCAGATTGTAACTAACTAGGCTGTTTCAAAACAGGGATTCTGTATTTCTTTTCTGCTTTCTGACGTTTCACATCTAAGTGTCTCGAGAACCAATAAGAGAAATGATAAAAGGGAAACCACTGGGGTCCTCATGAAATAAGTATTAGTTAAACGCAGATTTGACAGAGTCATTCATTCATTCATTCATTCATACAACAAAACTGCTCAATGCCATCCTTCTATGAAGTACTACACTAGTACAAGGAAAAATAACATGTGGTCACTGTCTTAAAACATCTGTGATAAAGGACAAGATGCAGAGAGAGAAGATAGTTGTGCACATAACCACACTCTAGCACAAAGCATGACAAATGCTGCAAGAAAGGGATAAAGTTCTTTGTGGGTTAAAAATGGAGAGACATTTGAAGGGTCTTCAAGGAAAAAGTGATTTGAGATAGGGCTTAGAGAACTAGAAGGGCTGTGACTGGTCCACATGAGTGTGAGGAGGTGATAGTCCAAGCAGAGGGGACACAATGGACAACTTTGGATGCAGAAATGTTTAAGGTATGTTCTACATACGAATTTGGATAGGATTCGTATTATAATTCGTGGCTAGCATTATTGAAGAAAAGAATTGAAAGGTATTTTGAGGGACGCCTGGGTGGCTCAGTCGGTTGAGCGTCCACCTTCAGCTCAGGTCATGATCTCGTGGTGTGTGAGTTCGAGTCCTGCATCAGGCTCTGTGCTGACAGCTCAGAGCCCAGAGCCTGCTTCGGATTCTGTGTCTCCCTCTCTCTCTCTTCCCCTCCCCCACTCATTCTCTGTCTCTCTCTATCAAAAATAAATAAACATTAAAAATTTTTTTTAAAAAAGATATTTTGAGGTTACACCTTGAACAAATTTAAATGTTAGGGTTCCAAGCTTCTATTAGTTCAGTGAATAACAGGGGATCACTAGAGGCTTTGGAGCAAGAGTATGATATTGTAGTTTCTTTCACTTCAGAGAGATTAATTCTGTAGTGATATGAGAGATGCTCTGGAACAGGAAATGAATGGGGAACAAGAAGCAATCAGAGCTTAAACCAAAAGTAAATAGATGCAAGAGAGATCAAAATTAAGGTCACTTTGTAAGACCTAACAAGCAATTTAAATTAGAATGATAAGTTGGAGTGAGAATAAAGGAAACACAGAGGTGTGTGTATATTTAGAGTTCTTAAACTGGCCTATCCTCTGTTAGAGTAGCTCTTTCCTTACTAGCTACATGACTGGCTTTCCTTATTCTAATCTCAGCTCAAATGCCACCTCCTCAGAGTATTTTCCTTGACCAACTTATCTGATATGCTTGTCCCACTGCCCAATCCCATCTCTCACAGCAGTCAATCTTGCTTCCTTTATAGCACTTTGACTTTCTTTGTAGCACTAATCTCTACCAAAATTTATCTTCTTTGATTACTTGTTTTTTTTTTCTGTTTTCCCACTCTAGAATGTGGACTCCATGAGGATAGGAGCCTCATTCATCTTGTTCCCTCCTTTATCCCTAGTGCCTGGAACTATTGACTCACACATATGAAGCACATGATGGAAATTTGCTTAATATGTAATGGATACCCAGGCTTCTGAAAAAATGGTGGATACCATTATCAAAATTAGGAATGTTGGGAGAAGGCTTGGGAGAGGAAAATGACAAATTTGATTTAGGGACACTATTGAGTTTGACATGCAGGCTGAACTTGTAGGTGGTATATTCAACTGTGCAATGAGGATTTGATCTCAGGAAAGAGATCAAAGCACAAGCCATAGAAACAGAAATAAGATGCATAAAATTTGAAGATTTGGAAGCAGTTCCTTAGGTAGAATCATAAGAGGAGAGAAGCCTGAACTTTGGCGAATGTCTATATTCAGATAGAAAGAGAACTAGAGTGCCAGGTAAACCACAACAGGCACAGTGAGAGAAGTAGCAGAAGAAATAAAAATTCCTGAAGGTGTTCAGTAGGATAAATGTTGCCAACAGGTTGAAGACTTAAAAAACCCTGCTGAGGAACAGTTTCTATAGTGTACTAGGAACAAACAAAATCAAAATCACAGGGGGGTAAAAAAAAAGAGTATCAATGAGAAAATGGAGTTGATGGGTATAAGCTATTCTTATTAAGTGTTCACAGAGGTATCTCATCATTTATGGAGTCACATAAAGGTAGGTGGGTAGTTGGTTTGTTTTCAGTGAGTAAACCTTGAGAGATAAGTTGATCTAAAAGGAGAGATTGAGGGGCGCCTGGGTGGCTCAGTGGTTAAGCATCTGACTTCAGCTCAGGTCATGATCTCGCGGTTTGTGGGTTCGAGCCCCGCGTTGGGCTCTGTGCTAACAGCTCAGAGCCTGGAACCTGCTTCAGGTTCTGTGTCTCCTTCCCACTCATGCTCTGTCTCTCTCTCTCTCTCAAAAATAAATAGTCATTAAAAAAATAAGTAAATAATAAAAGGAGAGATTGATTGTATGAGAAGGTAAGGGGATACTTGATGCCCCAGGTCCCAAAGGAGACAGTGGGTGACAAGAAGAGGAATCTTGGTGAAGGCAAGGACATATGCTTCACTCTGAGAATATAGAAGCAAATTGAGAGAGGAAGTTTGAGGTATAGAAAGATGTTGAAGAAGAGAAAAGGTGAGACTGCTCCAGATGCACAGGCTCAAACTTCCCTTAGAGTTTTCTCCGTCACCTGCTGAAAGTGAAGAAGGTGAGTTGAACTTGAAGAAATGAGCATGAAGGCCTACAACAGCCCCTAGGTAAATCAAGTGGAAGCCAGCAAAGCAAAATAAGGAATTGTTTGGGGGCAAGGAAGGGGCTCAGCTGAGGCCAAAAAGCTTGATGTGACAGAGAACAAGGTCAGAAGGATTTAGGACTTAGTCCAGTGGTATGGCGATGCATTGGGGCAGGAACAGAGAAAACTCACATTGGAGGTGACTCATGGCCAGAGTACTGATGAGATGGGTTGTGAGAGACCAAGATGAATGAAAAGTATATGTATTTTTAACACCCGACCAGGGAGAGTGCAGGGAACTAGAAGGCGTGATAATTGGGAGTAAGAGTAATTGTTAAGGGGAAAATTTTGCCTACTTCATTTCTCTTTCCACTGAGGACACTAGGTGCCACATAGTTCAACTGCTAATTGGTTAAAAGAATCAAATAGCTGCAGTTGTTCAATTTTTAAAAATGGTATTGACAGAGTTTGTTTTATAAATGGTATAAAAAATGTTTAATGGAAATATACTTTAGCTCATTGATTTTCTTTATCCCTTTTATTATCGTGATATCTTATACATCAGGGCTATTTTTTAAATACCATAATGTTATTTAAGAATCTCCATAATGTCCATTCTGTTGCTTTATGGCTTTTAAAATCGTGGAAAGGATCCAAACTCTCCTAAGTAGATGAATGCCTAAAGCATCATGAGCAGATGTCTGCCTACCCTGTCCTTCAAGCTCTTCAGAAACAGCCCACAATCTCCCTGCTATCATTATGAGCACTTTCATGGACAGATGTAGGCTAAGACTCTGACCTAATATTATTTAAAACCCATAGCGTTACCAAAGCCAACTCTTTATAGCTTGTAGAATCAAACTGACATTGAATTTCTATATGAGAATCTAAACTCTTCAAACCTTTGAAGCTTTTTTTTTTCTGACTTTTGGCCATGACAGAAGCAACATTGCCAAAAAAACAAAAAGTCTCATAAGAATCTTTTCATAATCCCATCCCAATTCCTCAAACTAAGAAGTTCAGGGCAATTCAGTTAAATATTCCCCTTTTAAATACCTGTTTGGAAAAACTCTAGGGTCCCTTGTTCGGTAAGCCTCCAGGTCAACCCTTAATACCTGGCAGCTTCCTGGGGCTCTTCTGAACCACTTCTCCAAAGATTCACCCTCTTTTTCTATTTTTTGTAGGTGCTACATAGTTCTCTGGGTTCTTATTCTCCAAGGCTGAGGAGGAGAAAATGTCTCCTCAGTTTTCTTAGCTTTCTGCATTGTCTGAAAAATCAGTTCACATACTTTTCAGATGTTCTTGTTAATCACTCTGTAGACAGGGTGTATCAATAAAGAAAGTACCCATGATGTTCGCCTAGTTCTTTTAGTCACACGACCTTCTGTTACTATTTCTAGCTGGTTCAAGCAAACTATTTTCATTTCTAAGGATGTAGTGCATCCAACCTTTCCCATTTCACAGTCCAAGGGGGCAAGGCCCTCTCTCTCTCTCTGGAATAAAAGACGAAGGATACTATTGGGGAAAACAATAGGTGTGAACCCAAGTGGGTCATTTAGGTTTCACATCTTCCCAGGGGGGGGCCCTAATTTGCTGACTCAAATTAGCCCTCACATCTGAGCCCCTTGATCTTAACTAGGCATTTTAAAAGGACTTTCAAAGTTAGACTAATACCGTGTTACTTATAAACTGTTTCTTTGTCACCATCCTTAATCTTAACAAGAGTTGAAATTTAGGAGACAGTGACTACAATTAGCAATATAATAGGCCAAGGTGCCTGTGGTAGCTGGTGGTGCCCTTAAGTTCTTTTCTTTCTTTTTCTTTTTTTTTAAATTCAAGTTACTTAACATATGGTGTAGTATTGGTTTCAGGAATAAAATTTAGTGATCCATCATTTAGATAGAACACCCAGTGCTCATCCCAACAAGTGCCCTCCTTAATGCCCATCACCCATGTAGATTGTCTATCCCCCACCCACCTCCCCTCCAGAAATCCTGTTTGTTCTCTGTATTTAAGAGTCTCTTATGGTTTGCCTCCCTCTCTGTTTTTATCTTATTTTTCTCACACTTGACTGTTGTTTAAAAAACAAAAGTCCCTAAGACTAAAGTCGGGAGGCCACATTTCCATATCTCTTCTAGAACCCTCCCAGAGATGAGTGGGCAGAGATTTCTGTGCTAAGAGGTCACAGAAGGGCCATGTCTGATTTTCTCAACAGTGTGCACCCAGTGCCTAGCATGAAGTGTCCAACAACATGCTTCTGAAACCGTGTGCCAGGGAACACGGCAAACTGACAGGGCTGCCGTGGGATTTTTCAAACATTCAAAGGCACCCTAGCAATACTTGATACCTGCTGGGCCCTATGCAAACTAGTAGATCATGCTGTCTTCCTTTCTATGACATCTTGTCTTTGCAAAGTTGGAGACTAAGCCCCAAACCCAGTCCTCCTGAAGCTTTGATAAAAAAGCAAGTACCGAGAGAAAATCAATGTGGGACAGGAGATGAGGGTGGCATTGTCCAATCAGATTTTATACTTTAAGAAATTTTCCAATATTTAACGAGTGCACACTTACCATTAGTAAGTAAACCTGGTTGTTTATGAATAAAATAAAATCTAATTTTTCTTTCAAGTATGTGTATTGTTCTTTTCAAATAGCTGTTGTGAGGGTGCAAATACCTATTGAGTTGTTTGGACCTAACTACTTAATCAATGGAAGTGTTAGTTATTCCTTTCGGCCTAGGGGTGCCATAAAAAAAGTTTTGAGAGATTAAAGGGGCTATGGGCAGATGAAGTTTAGCAACCCCTATCACGTGGTGGACATTCAACACTTAATGATGAATGAATGAATGACATCCTAAGTAAGGTGACATTTGAGCAGAACCTTTCAAGATGATAGGAATTTCTCCAGACTATAGTAAGAGACAGGGTTAGAAAAAATGGGAATGGAATTTATTCAGCAATTTCTGCTCTGACCTGCTGTGTACCAGGCACTTTTTCTAGGCACTGGGGTATCATAGCTACAGAGAAAGATAAGCCCCTGTTCTCATGAAGCTTATTCTCTAGTGAGAGAAAGCAGATGATAAACAAATAAAGAAAGAGAAGTGTGAGAGTTTCAATTAGTGAATGATTCTGAAGGAAATAAAGCAAGATAATGGCATAAAGAATGATGTCGGGGAAGTCGCTACATATGGGGTGATCAAGAAATTCTCTCTGAGGTGACATGGGGGCCTTAGTCGTATGTGTGAAGGGAGAGGCATGAACTAGCCCAGCTTCTTTGAGGCCCTGGTAGGTCATTTTATGAAGTATGGTATGCGGTATGGTGCAGGGAAGGAGGTACTTATCTGTTCTGAGGAGTCTGAACTTACTCCTAAATGTTATTCTGTAAGGGGCACTCCCAGCCTCTCAGTAAGGGTGACAGGCATTGTTTGCAAAAGGACCAGAAGGCTGACAGACGGGTTGCTCTAATCACCCCCTTCTGTGCATTTCTCTTCTCCCAGACCCAGAGCCAGTCTCAGACTGAAGTATATGAAAGGCAGCGGAGGGTTTTCTTAACCTCAAGAACAAGTTTCTTAACTGAAAAAGAAGTTCTGAGGGAAAGAATGTTGGTTTCTTCTTAATAAATGTTCAGAATCCTCCCCCTGCTACAGGGGGCTTCCAGAGGGCACGCTGGGTATCCAGAGTGGCTCTCCCCAAGGCTGACTAGACTCTATAGCACTGGACCTAAGAAATGTGCTTCCTGCTGGATTCAATCCCGATTCCCTCCTTAATGACCCATCCAGCTGAAAAGCAGGAATTTTCCTTGTGCTGTATCTTCCTTGAGAGAGAGAAAGAGAGCACTCTCATCTTAAACTCTGATAACACATGTCTCTTCCAAGTAACTTTATTAGGATTTCATCCGTAAGTTAATGTAACAAAATGGGGGCCAGCTTCTCCTATCCTTACCTGTTAGCCTTGTAATGACAGTCTCTGAGAGGCCATCAGGATGTGTGGCTAGGAGGAGGGGTGAGTGATTTAAAGGACACACTTCATTTTTCAATTCCATGGACACAAAGGACTCAAAATAGTAACATAGAGCAGAAAGAACATAGGCTTCTCAGAGTCCTGGCACTGCAGCTTAGTAGTTAGGTGCTTTTGAACAAAGTTCGGTAATCGCTGTTTTCTTACCTGTTAAAATACCCTTCTTATATATATCCAAAGAATGTTTGTTAATGCAATGTTTATGGTAGTTTAAAATTGGAAACAAATGGAGGGGGGCTGGTTAAATAAACTGTGATGTGTCCACACCACAGAGCACTAAACAGTTATGTAAAAGAGTAAGTCGGATCTGTAAGCACAAACCTGTAAAGTTTTTCCAAGACATTTTGAGTGTGAAAGAAACAAGTGTAGAGTAGTATCTTTAATATGATCTCAGTCAATTTTTAAAAACCCCCAAACTGAGAGCGCCTGGGTGGCTCAATCAGTTCGGTGTCCGACTTTGGCTCAGGTCATGATCTCAAGCCCCACATCAGGATGTCTGCTCTCTCAGCGCAGAGCCTGCTTTGGATCCTCTGTCTCCCTCTCTCTCTGCACCTTCTCCACTTGTGCTCTCAATGTCTTTCAAAAATAAATAAACATTTTAAAACAAATAAGTAAAGGATTGTAATCAACAATTGTTTCTTAAAAAATAAATAAAAAATAAAAATAAAATAAAATAATTAAAAAAAACAGACTGAGGTATGTCTGGGGTGTGGTATATCGCTGATCACAATTATTATGTAATGTAGAGAGAGATTTTGAGTAACTTAAGAAGGGCTTTCCTTTTTTTATTCTGTATACTTCTGTAGTAAGATGTGTTACAGGATGTATATTCTTCTATAACTGGCATCAATTTAAAAATATAAAAAAGAAAATGAGGTTGGGGTAAAATATTTCGAAAATCATTGAATATATATTTTATTGTCGAAACACTGAAAAAAATACCTCACAGAGTTTTTCTGAGGATTACATGGGGAAATATCTAAAAAGCAGTCAGCATGGTGCCCAACTCAGTAATGTTGGCTCTGCCCTGCTTTAGTTCCTTTCCTCAACTCCCCCTTTCTGTGGCGAAGTACTCTTTCCAGGAGAATACACTATTTATAAAAGTAAAAATTAGATCACTTTAAATTCCTGAAGTTTGGCCTTACTGTGTGACACCATAAGGAACTTTTCTTGATTATTTTTCCAAGTAAACAGATTCCAGGTATTCTAGAACAAGAATCTTAGCCCTCATTTCTGGCAGAACTGCAGATTTACAATTCTTCTTCCTTTGGATGACATATAGGAAAACAGACTTTCTATGTAATGCCCGTAGGCTGGACAGTTAGGTCTCTGGCAGCAGTGAAGCTTGGCTGTTCTTTGAACAAACAAATGTTTAGTTGGAATTGCTATATGTTCTCAGGAACATAACCCGGGGGACCAATCAATATCCCCCCTAACGAGTCTAACTTACCGCAAAGATAGAATGAATGTAGAATGGCGACTTAACTACTTGTAGGGCTGTGTGTGTGTGTGTGTCCCTTTCAACATTGAGAAACACTGTTGCTGGAACAAAAGGATGTTCATTAGGGATCACATTTCCAGGAGCATCTTGATTTTCTTGACTCGGACCACAGTCCTTTCTATTTATGCAGAAATTAGTAACAAAGGAAAATAATTTTTAGGGGGCAAGAAGTGATAAGTGACTTTTATTGTTTCTCTGAGGACAGAGTCCCTGTCCAAACTCTGTCAGCACCAATGCTGACTAAACTTTGACCATCCAGCAGATGAATTAATCTCTAAGTGCAAGTATACAGCATGTCATGTGGATAACTGGAGGTTGATTTTGGTTCAAAACACATCATTTCCCTTTCAATAGTTAAACACTGAGCATTTAGGATAAATGGCTGAAAATATCTGCAGCAATTACTCCGGGAAAAAAACCCTCATATTTTATGACTAACTGTTTTATCATTTGTGGCATAAAGAAATAAACATTTTTTTAATGATTCACAGATTCCTTCATTTGGTGGGTCTGTCTGGTGGATATAGATCTCTCTGCAGTGCTTGCTGCCAGGCAGCTAGCCAATTTTTTTTTTTTTTTTTTTTTGGATTTTTCCTCCCCAGTGGGTTGGGCCCTTCTGCTTTTCTTCTCCCTTAGGCCTTCTTTTGACTGCTGCACACATTTCTTTTCTTTTTAATGCTTTTTCTGACATGCCTGTATTGGACCCCTCTGAAGTCTCTCTACTTTTCCTTTCTCCTTAATGTGTCCTCTTGATGTGTTTCTTATCCTCTGCCTCAACTTTTTCCTCTCTGGGAGGAGCGTCATATGAACACGACCCCAGGGAGAGAGACATGGGCTGGCCGGCTCTGCTGTTGCTCACTGGGTGGTTGGACAAGCTCTTCAGACTTCTCACAGCCTCAGTGTCTTCAATCATGACGTAGAGTCACCACGTTCACTTCACAGTACTCCTTTACAAGGATCAGAATCAGTAATGTAGGTACATGGAAGATGCTCAATGAATTTTAGTTCCTTCTGCCACCTGATATGACAAAGATAAGTAAGTTATGGTCTTCCAAAAGAACTCCATTCCCCAGGTAAGGATGATTTTGCCCTTGTCCCTAACTCAACATAATATGAAGAACTCCAAACTGTTGAGTAAAATATAAAAGCTAGTATATTGTTACAACTAATTTCTGCTTATTGGCATCCTTCTGGTATATTTAAAAGCCATAGGTGATTTGCCCCCAAAGTTGGTCAGAGTTAGTTTATTCTAAGCCAGCATCATCCCATGGAGACTGTCAGAGGAAGCATTGACAATACTTGTAAGTGGCCTTTGAGTGATATGAGCTGGCCTCCCTAAAGTCACACGTTCTAGTTCACACATGTGATGCTTTCTGATAAGAAATAAGTGTGTCTCACACAACAGCTATGTTCTTTTCCTGTGAATTAATAGCTAAGTGTCAAGCGACTGCTTTCTTACGGCTGTTAGCATTATTGGTCAACCCAGAATTTGTTTACTTCATTATCATCATATCATTTGCCATATTGAAACTCTCTGAGGAAAAAGTTCAGCTAGACCTTTTGCAGGTGTGTGTTTTGTTATTAATGCTACAGTATTGGCTTGATAGAGTTTTGTTTTTTTTATTTTATTTTATTTTTATTTTTTAATATATGAAATTTACGGGAAGATAAACCCTTCATTGATTCGCCTGATAAAGGGTATTAAAGAGTTATCTATCATTTCCTAGAGTGTTGGGATTTATCAGACTAGAAAAGTGGTATGAGTCCCTCTCCCAGCTAGCTCTATGACCACGGGTAATGGTATATATGTGCTGCAATCTTTGTCAAAAATGACTAGTACACTGATCATATACCTCAAAGGGATCCTGACAAAGCAATAGATTTAGAGAAGATTTGAATTAAAAGAAACTAGTTTGTTTGGGGTATCTGCCAGGTGCCAGGCCTAGTGCTAGTGACTAATTCAGTTCTCACAATCACCTTGAGAAGTATTACCCTGATTTTACAAATAAAGAAATCTGGATATTGAAAGAGATAAAATACTTTATTTAGTGGTGCTGCTAGGTTTGTATGATGCCAAAACCCATGCCCATCTCAGCATGACTCAAGAGGGTGCATCAATGACCTAGACTAACTCATGTAGCAAATAACAAAACTAAGACACAAAGAGATTAAGGCATAAGGAATTTTACAACATATGCGATGTGGTTTAGGAAAAGAGATGTTCAAATAAGTTTACTGTAGCAATTTTAATTCTTCAAGGCTACAAGTATATGAACTGCTGAGAATTTTAAGTGTGCGAATCAAATACAGCAGAAAAGGCAAATCCAAGTATCCTTGCTGAAAACATCCCAAATTGCCTCTCCTTTGAGCTTCTCCTCCTGTCCAGAGAATATAAATTTCCTGAGTCAATACTTCTCAAACCTACTCTCTCAAGTCCTAGTTTCTGAATTACACAAAATGTATGCTGGCCTCTGGTGACCCAGATAGAAGCTTGAAGCAGAGATTTGACAGTGACTTTGAAAGAAATTACTACTGTAGTTCTTCCCTTGGCACAGTGCCTTGTGGAATGAAACGAAACAAGCCGCTATGCATAGGTTGCTAACATGCAAATACTTGTCTATGCTCAGCCGCTCTCTGTGAGACTAGAAATGATAAGCAGCATCAGATCTTCCAATTACCACCAAGATGTATTGAAACTCAGGCAACAGAAATTCTTATGCTTTTTCCTCTGAGGGATCACTCACAGACCTTTGTGCTGAGCTTTCTGAGCTAAGGCCATTATTTAATTAGTTAATCCACTTTCATACTGTATTGTACTTCCGGGAATCTTTTCTTCATATGTTTTTCTTTGATTTTGAACATTCTCTTCCTTTTCAGAGGAAATTGTCAAATTTAAAGAGGGTGTCTTGAACGTTTGGCTATATTTTTTCTTTACAATCTTATGATGAGCAAAGCTATGCATGGCTCTTAGAGCATATTTAGTTTAGGCTTCAAATACTGTTCAGAATCTTGAGTGGAATATGGTCATCACAGAAGGAAGGGTAAGGAGGCATTATGTGGTATTTTTGTGCCTTTGAATCTTCACCAAGCAAATGTGCTTCAGAGCTCATTCAACACCAATATCCTATAATGTACTGGTCTCCTCTTCCCAAGCGATATATTCATTATGAAGACTCCTCCCCTTCCCAAACAGAAGATTTTAAATGATATAGCACTACATTTCAAAAAGTGTAATTTATTACTTTTTAATGTTTCTTTTTCTTCCTTTAAAATACTGCTGGGAATTATTTACTTTGAATTGTTATAGATCCTAGAAGCAACTTGGACAAACCTCTCAATCCCTATAGGATGGGAGTTTGGAAAACAATTTTTAGACAACTGTCTGTGGGGCCACCTTGACCTCGTTGCTGGGTGATGAAGGCTGAGCAGTCAAGTTGCTATGACTATCACCCCTGTGGCATCCAGAACAGCTCTTCCTTTACCTGTTTTATTGATTAGCATCCTGCATAAGATTCTTTTGAGGGAAAAGAGTTCTGCAACAAAATAAGAGTATGAAAACCCCTGCTTTATAATATCCCTCCTAAGAGGTCTTCTAGTTTCTGTCTGATTATTTCTAGGGAAGAAAATTATCCATCTGACATAAATTTGTGTACAAGGCTAATTTCGAGGAGAGTGTCTCATAAACTGATTTATACTTTAATTCAACAGATAGTTATTGACTGTGCAAGGCATTGTGCTGGGAACAAATGACAACAAAAAGATTTGTATAAGACAGTACTCCCAAATGTTTTGAAATTGGAGGCAAGAAGAAAAGACAAAAATACAGATAGCTACAATCTCATGCAGAGTAAGAGAAATTGTGAAGGAAAAGTGTAAGGAGATTGCTAAGAGAATTTCTGATCAATCTGTTCTTCCCTGTTTCCAAACAAGCAGCAATGTTGGGCAAATTATAAAATGTTGAAACCAATGACATAGCCAAGTTCAATAGCAAGATTAAAACATCCATGCACCAAAAATGGAGCATATATGCAAGATGGTGATCAGTGCTGATGGCCACAGGCTTTTGGGCTCCATAACTAGAAGTAAGCAAAGATTAGCCCCAGCTCAATTCCTGTGGGATAACCAGAGCTAAATTTACTTGTACAGGAGAAAGAGCACTTCTTCCAGGTAGAGAACTTCATGTCAGAAGCCTGGATGGGGCTCTTTGTGTGGATGGAAGCTGATGTTTGGTTTGGTTTTAATGATGGTTTGCCTGGGATGAGCCCTTTATCTGAAACATGAGTCTAGAGGGGCTGGTGGAGATCACGGACTGAACCTACTAAATGACACTTGGGCTCGGTGACTAGATTTGCAATTTCCTTGTTATGGATTCAAACCCAAAATTCCAGGGGCACTGGGGGGGGGCACCGTCATTTAAGTGTCTGGCTCTTGATTTCGGCTCAGGTCATGATCTCATGGTTCATGAGTTTGAGCCCCACATTGGGCTCCATGCTGACAGCGCAGATTCTGCTTGGGATTCTCTCTCTCCCTCTTTCTCTGCCCCTCCCCTGCTCATGTGCTCTCTAAATAAATAAATAAATAAAACTTAAAAAAATGTTTTTAAACACAAAAACAAAATTCCAGCATAGCAATCTGATTCTGAACTGGGGGCTGGGTGAACCACGTGGAGATAATCACAAAACTATTAGAGCAGATGAGGACAAAGAGACACAAAGGAAAAGCAAAATCTTTCCATTAAAAATAAGTCTATTTGGGGCCCCTGGGTGGCTCAGTCAGTTAAGTGTCCAACTTCAACTCAGGTCATGATCTCGTGGTTTGTGAGTTCGAGCCCCATGCCGGGCTCTGTGCTGACAGCTCAGAGCCTGGAGCCTGCTTCAGATTCTGTGTCTCCCTCTCTCTCTGCCCCTACCCTGCTCTTTCTTTCTCTCTCAAAAATAAATAAACATTCAAAAAATTAAAAACAAGTCTAGAAATAATAATCTCAAAACATTATAGAACTATACCAAAAAAAGTCAACAAAATTAATATTCACTCCAGATAAAATTTGGCAAATGAAAGTGTTTGATAAAGACATTAAAATGGATACAGGAAATCCTCATTATTTGTGGATTCCAATAATTATGAATTCACCATTTCTCTAGAAAGTATCCCTGGTCATTTGCAGATATGTGCAGAGTGACAAAAAACTTCGGTTGTCCAGCCAGCACATTCCCAGCTGAGGTGGCGCCTTCTTGTTTCAGCTCTCATTCTATAAACAAGTGTCCTATTCACAACCTATGTAGTGCCAAGTTTTTCAGATTTTTGTGATTTTTAATGGTGATTTTTAAAACGGCCCTCAAACGTAGTGCTAAAATGCTGCCTGGTGTTTCTAAGCACAAGAAGGTTGTGATGTGCCTTATGGAGAAGATGTGTGTTACATAAGCTTCATTCAGTCATGAATTATAATGCTCTTGGCTGTAGGTTCAATGCCAATGAATCAATAGATATTAAATGAGGTATCTTTAGACAGAAACACATATAAAACAAGATTATGTATTGGTTGGTTGGCCAAAGTATGACCAGAGACTCATTGGAACTGTGAGCAATGATAGATAGTATTTTCTCTTGCAGTGTTTATGGTGACTTGGCAGAAAATAATCACCATGAATGAAGGGAATTGGCATTTTTTTTATGTTTATTTATTTATTTTGAGAAAGAGAGAGAGCACAAGGGAGGTGAGGACAGAGAGACAGAGAGAGAGAGAGAGAGAGAGAATCCTAGGCAGGCTCTACACTGTCAGCAAGGGACCTGATGCGGGGCTCGATCCCACAAACCATGAGATCATGACCTGAGCAGCAACCAAGAGCCCGATGCTTAACTGACTGAGCCACCCAGGTGCACCGACTGTATGTGTTTAACAGAAACACACTGGGGGGCGCCTGGGTGGCTCAGTTGGTTAAGCGTCTGACTTCAGCTCAGGTCATGATCTCAAGGTTGGTGAGTTTGAGCCCCACGTGGGACTGTGTGCTGACAGCTAGCTCAGAGCCTTGAGCCTGTCTTTGGATTTTATGTCTCCCCCTGTCTTTGTCCCTCCCCTGCTCATGCTGTCTCTCTCTCTCTCTCTCTCTCTCTCTCTCTCAAAAAGAAATAAAATATAAAAAATAATTTTAAATAAAAGAAACACATTGGGAAAAAAATAACTGTTGAAAATAAACAGTAAATGAGAGGGGGAACCAGGCAAAAATGAAGTAATATATTGATGAATAAAGATAATAAACTATTAGAAGTTTACAATAAAAGAATATTCTAATTGAAATAAAAATCTCCTTAAATGAGATAAATTCCATACTGGACCCAAAGAGAGAGCTAGTGAATTTGAAGATCACAGTTAGAAATTTACAGGGCACTTGGGTGGCTCAGTTGGTTAAGCATCTGACTCTTGATTTCTGCTCAGGTCATGATCTCACAGTTTGTGAGATTGAGCCCCATGTTGGAGCCTGCTTAGGATTCTTTCTCCCTCTCTCTCTGCCCCCCCCATTTGTTCTCTCTCTCTATCTCTCTCAAAATAAATAAATAAACTTAAAAAAAAAAGAAATTTTCTGAAAATACAGCTCAGAATTCCATATACCTGATATGACAGAGCCCTTAAGAGATACAGAACAAATAAAATGCTCACTCTCTACATACATGTAATAGTATCTTCCAATAATGAGAATTGGGGAAATGACATTTAGAATATTCCAGAAAGGAAAAAGGACAAGCGTCCTCAGACTAGAATTGCAACATAAGTGCTGAAGAGAAAAAATAAAATACATATGCACACATGTCATGATCCAACATCAGAAAGATAATCTGACATTAAAGAAAAAGGGAAAGGGGCGCCTGGGTGGCGCAGTCGGTTAAGCGTCCGACTTCAGCCAGGTCACGATCTCACGGTCCGTGAGTTCGAGCCCCGCGTCAGGCTCTGGGCTGATGGCTCAGAGCCTGGAGCCTGTTTCCGATTCTGTGTCTCCCTCTCTCTCTGTCCCTCCCCCGTTCATGCTCTGTCTCTCTCTGTCCCAAAAATAAATAAACGTTGAAAAAAAAAATTAAAAAAAAAAAAAAAGAAAAGAAAAAGGGAAAATATGAAAAGCTATCAGAGAAAAAACAGATCACCCACAAAGGAATGAAACTTAGACTAATGGCAGAAACTTCTCCATCACATAGAGTCCAGAAGATAATGAGTTAATATCTTCAAAGTGCTAATGGAAAATAAGGGTCAGTGTAGAATTTGGGACCCTCAAACTATCAATCAAGAATATAGGCAGAAACCAAAATGTGTTCTGATATACAAAGACGAGAGAGTTCACTACCCATGGATTTTCACTAAAATAATTATTACAGGATGAATTTCAGAAAGAAAACAGTGGTCTGTAGGAAAGCTGGGTATCCAAGAAAACAACGATGAGGCCAGAGGGGTGTGAGAGTGTGTGTGTATGTGCATATACGTTTTGTGACTAATATTCCTGGTTCTCCTTTCCTAATGAGTATATGGGAGTATTGAACTTTTCTAACCCCTTGAAATTAGACAAGACCATATGCATGAGTAGCTTGGGCCACTGAAATGTGAGTTGAACTGATGCACATTATTTTCAGGAAGAAGCAATAAAGAATCAGTTTGATAGTGTCCATGCTCTCTCTTCCCTTGTGGTAGTGACCAAGGAGGCCATGTGTTCCCAAACCTTGCTTCTCAAAGAGTGGTTTGGAGATCAGCAGCATCAACGTCAACTGGGCTCATGTGAGAACTGGAGAATCTCAGGTTCCATTCCAGATCTGCAGAATCAGAATCTTCATTGTAACGCGATTCTCAGATCATTCGTCTATATATTAAAATTTGAGAAGCACGGTTCTATTAGATAGTACATTCTATCTCAGTTTGAGTCACTGAGTTACCCCACAGATAACAGCTGCTAAAGAGAGTCAGAGATACTGTGGGTATGAAATAAATCTTTGCTGCATTAAGCCAAATGGGTTTTAGAGATTGTTTGCATTTTCAGAATCCCCTAACCTATCCTGACAGCTATAGTCAAGGTGGTAGGCAGAATGGTCCCCCAGATATACCCATGCCCTAATCTTTGTAACTTGTGAATATGTATTATGTACATGGCAAAAGGAATTTGCCAAAGTAATTAATTAAGGGTACAGACCTTAAGACACAAAGAATAGCCTAAATTATCCAGGCGGGCCTAATGTAATCATGTGATGCTTTAAAAGCAAAGAACTTTCCACAGCTGGAGGCAGAAAAGATATGACGAAGTCAGAGAGACTGTCAGCCCATGAAGGTTTTCATGCACTATTACTGGCTCTGAAATGGAGGGGGGCCATGGTCAAGGACCAGAGAGACCTCTAAGAGCATGTCAACCTCTAGCTGACAACCAGCAAGGAAAGAAGGACTTCTGTCTTACAACCCCAAAGAACTGAATTTGGCCAAAACCCCAATGAACTTGGAAGTGGATTCATCTCCTGACGCCAAAAAGGAACTTAGCCTTTCCAATACCTTCCTTTTGGCCTTGAGAAAGAAACTCTAAGCCAGGGACCCCGTCAGCCATACTTGGACTTGTATCTTACAGAACTGTGAGATAATCAATTTGTGTTTTAAACATCTAAGTTTATGGCAATTTGTTAAGGTAGCAATAGAAACTGAATGCAGTGGGTAAATCTAACTGGTGAGCACAACTTTGTTTTTATTTCATGTTTCTGTATTAACAGCATTTCAGTGTTTAGTATGTATTAAGATCTTTGTTGTATTTGAGAAGAGGATAAAAATAAAGTTAGATTTTTTGTTACAAAATTTAAGTTGTTTATTAAAAAATTTTAAATATCCATTAAAAGAATCAGAAGTGCAATCTATAAGTTCCAAACTAGCACAAGAAATACTAGAAAATAAAGAGAATCTTGCCAACTTAATAGAAGTTAGAGAAGAAAGAAAAAGGTAGTAAAGAAAAGCCATAGTAAGAAGAAAATACAAAATAAGACAGTGGTGGTTCAAACTTGACAAAGTAATGCCAAAGTTTTCTACAATGACTGTTTCAATTCTCATCCCCACAAGAATTATATAGGTTCTCTGGGTTCCATATCCTTGCCAATGCTTGATATTATATAACTTTAACTTTTGTCTAATCTTGTGGGTGAACTGCTGGAATATACCCAACTTAGTCACATACATTTTTTGCGTACGTCTGGTTTGAATTTGCCAATATTTTGTTTAGGTTTTCTGCATGTATGTTTATGAGTAATTTTCTCTCATATGCAATCTTTATCTGGTTTTGATAAAATGAATTAGGAAGTGTTATCTCTTTTTCTAGTCTTTGGAAGAATTTATTTTAGATTATGATTGTTCCTTTCATGTCTAGTAAACTTTGTAAAGTTGCGAGCAAGATTTTTTTCTTTGTGGGAAGATTATTAATTACTGATTGAACATCTTTAAGATGAAGTGGAGCATAGTAGTTAAAAGAGTGAACTTTGGGGCCACACTGTCTATGTTCAGTCTCAACATTGAGTTATTAACTGTGTAACAGTCATTTAACCTCATGGTACCTCAGTCCTCTCAGCTGTAAAATGGGACACATAGGATTGTCATGCGGACTAAATGAATTGATATATGTAACCTACATAGGATAATACTCGGTCCATAGTAAATACTTTGTAAACCTGTATTTTTATTGTTGTTATTTCTGTTTCTTCTTGAATATTTTTTCCTCTTGAATGATTTTTTCCTAAGACAAAATTTTCAAATTTATTGGCATAAAGCTGGTCATGCTTTTCTGTTACTATCTTTTTAACTCTAGGTGTACCTGCAACTGTCTCCCTTTTTGCATTTATAATAGTGGTTGAAATTCCTTTTTTCTTCATCTTATCATTTAATGAAGTTTTCAGAAGTTTATCTATTTTATTAGTCTTTTTAGGTAACCAATCTTTGGTTTTGTTGAGTCTATGGTTTCTGTATTTTCTGTTTCCTCGATCTTTGTTTTATTTGCACTCGTATCATTTGTATTTCATCTGCTTCCTTTGGATTTATTTTATTGTACTTTTCCTAATTCCTTAGGTGTGATGCTCAATGTAATAAGTTTCAGACTTTCTTGTTTCCCATATAACTATTCAACTAAATACTGCTTTGGTTGTTTCCCACAGTATGGTAAAGGGGATTTCATTATTAAGTTCTAGGTATTTATAACTTGAAGCAAAAATAATGGAAATTTGAAAATTATTTACCATCTACTAACTTCCAAATATATGGTGCTTTTTAAAAATATCTTTATTGATCTCTAATCATTCTATGGTAATTTTGTTAGAAATGATTGTTTTTACTCCATTTCTTTGAAGTTTGTTGAGATTTGCTTTATGGCATAATATCCATGTGTTCTTGGAGAGAACAGTTATTTTCTGATCTGAAGGTATAAGTTTCTATATATGAGTATATCAAGCATTTTAAATGTGCTTTTCAAATCTCTTACTTCAATGCCTGCTTGAGAGAAGGATTTTTAAAATATTCTACTTTAGTGGTTAATTGGCCAATTTCACCTTGTGGTCTGTTAGGACTATTTCAAACATATCTTGTTAGACAGATATGCATTTTAAATTGGTTTTATCTTCCTGGGGAATTTAAACTTTATTCATAATATCATGACCATATTTATCAGTACTAATGCTTTTTGCCTTAAAACCTCTTTCTCTGATATTATGGCTTCTCTATCTTTCATTATGTTAGATTTATCTCCTACATTTTTTTCTAGTCTTTTACTTTCAATGTTTCTCTATCTTCAATTTTGTGAATATCTAATGTCAACATTAAAAAAAATTTTTTTTTAACATTTACTTATTTTTGAGAGAGAGACAGAGCATGAGTAGGGGAGCGGCAGAGAGAGAGGGAGACACAGAATCTAAAGCAGGCTCCAGGCTCTGAGCTGTCAACACAGAGCCCTACATGGGGCTCAAACCCTTGAACCGAGAGATCATGACCTGAGCTGAAGTCAGACGCCTAACCGACTGAGCCACCCAAGTGCCCCATAATGTCAACATTTTTTTAAATTGTAATCTGGTCATCTTTGCTTTCTTTACTCCATTTGCATTTTACTATGATTACTGATAAAACTGGAATTATTTCTACCAACTGATTTTGGGATGTCTATTTTTTACTTCAGTATTTCCTTTTTTCCTTTTTGCCTTCTTTGAACTTCTGAGACCTTTTGTTGTTGTTGTTATAGTTCTCCTTCTACTGGTTTTAAAGTTATACATCTATTGCTATTCTTTTAGTGGTTACTCTGAATTTTATATGCATACTGAAAGGCTAAGGTTAAGTAGTATCTATACCTGTGTATCAAACAATTCAGGTCTTATAGAACATTTTAACTCTAATCACCCTTCTTCAAACTTATATGCCTCTCTTGTCGAGTGTTTGGGCTGTTTTTATTAACCCCACAGATAAGATATTTTATATAGCCCAGTGCTTGATATAGTCTGCTCATCTTTATTAACCCAACGGATCAGATACTTTATATAGTCAATGTTTATTTAGATGTACTTGAAATATTCCATTTTCTTTGATCCCTATTCTTTCTTAAATCCTGGATCTTTAAGGCTCATTTTTTTTTTTTCTGTCTGGAGTACATCCTTTAGAAGTTCTTTTAGTGAGGGTTCAGTGGAAATAAGTGCTCTTGGCTTTCTTGTTGTTTGTGTAAAATATCTGTTATTTAGTTGTCTTAAATATTACTTTTCCTGTGAAAATACTTATCTTCTGTTAACACTTTGAAGATGTGTACATTGACTTCTAATTCCCATTGTTGCTGTTGAAAGGCCAGCTGTCATTTTAATTGTTCTTCCTTTGTCTTTTCTCTTACTTCTTTTATGGTTTTATCTTTATCACCGGCATTCTGCAGTTACCTATGATTGGTATAGGAGCAGATCATTTATTTATTCTGTATGATTTTCATTTGACTTTCTGACTTGAGATTGTATTTTTAATTATTTCTGGAAAATTCTTAGAAAATGATTTTCTCATGTTTTCTATATCTTTGTCTTTCTATGCTATATTTTCTAGAATGTCTTCAACTCCTTCTTCCGTTATCTAACATGCTTTTTGTTCCATCTATTAAGTCTCTAATGATCTTTTACATTTTTCATTTGCCTACATTCCTTTTTAACATTCTTTTTAAGAATTTTCCTTAAGCACATTAGAGTTTATTTTGCATTTTGTGTCTGATAATTTTACTATATGAATTCTTTGTTTTCTTATGTCTTCTGTCTCTTTTTCATGCCATCTTGTTTCCTCATATGTTTTGTGATATTCCTGTGTGCTTACATGATTGTTGGAATTTAAGACAGCATGCCTTGTAGACTGGATTAATGTGTACTTTCTGAGAGAACTCACATTTGCTTTTCAGGAAGATGACACTGG
Source organism: Panthera uncia (assembly GCF_023721935.1). Classification (NCBI taxonomy): domain Eukaryota; kingdom Metazoa; phylum Chordata; class Mammalia; order Carnivora; family Felidae; genus Panthera; species Panthera uncia. The sequence goes on from NC_064807.1 coordinate 42,354,449, forward strand.
GAGGGGGTGGTGATCAGCACTAGTCAAGACCACTTTACTTTTTATTTATTTTTTTTTACTTTACATCCAAGTTAGTTAGCATATAGTGCAATAATGATTTCAGGAGTAGATTCCAGTGATTCAGCCCCTATGTACAACACCCAGTGCTCATCCAAACAAGTGTCCTCCCCTTAGTTATTTAGCCCCTTAGTTATTTAGCCTATCCTCCCAACCACAACCCCTCCAGCAACTCTAAGTTTGTTCTCTGTATTTAAAAGTCCATTTTATCTTTTTAAATAAACTTTGTTGTTCATAGCAGTTTTAGGTTCACAGCAAAATGAAGCAAAACGTGCAGAGATTTCCCATGTGCCTCTGCTCACAAGCACAGCCTTCCCAACTATCAACCCCCTTCCTCCGAGTGGTGCATTTATTCCAATCACCTGTTTACATATAATCACCCAAAGTCCATAGTTAGCATTATGATTCACTTTTGGTGTTGCACATTCTATGGGTTTAGACAAATGTATAATTTCATATGTCTACTGTTGTAGTATCATGCAGAGAAGTTACAGTGCGTTAAAAATCCCTGTGATCTATCTATTCATCATTCCCTTCTTCATAACCCAGAAACCACTAATCTTTTTACTATCTCCATAGATTAGCCTTTTGCATAAACTGAGTGTTTTTTTTTTTCCTTTTCCTAGTTTATTCTTTCTCGAGAGTTTTGTCTTAGGGTCTTGGCATTAGGAGGGAATCTTGATCCTCTTCCACAACCACTCCATAGATGTTACCCCTTGTCCCATGCTCTTACAGGCTATTAAAATGGAAAGCTAAAAACCACGAGGAAACCAGTAGATCCCTTTAGGATATCCATCAATTTCCTCTCTGGATTCATGCTTCCTCATTTCTTTTGTCTCTAAGGAAAACTCCTTGCCAACTCAGCTGTCCATTTAACTTTTATTTTTTTAATTTTATTTTTGCAAATTGTAGTATTTTTAGGTGTTCTGTGGTGGGAAGCTTCCTCAAAGTATCTAGTTGTACATGTTGTTGCATACAGAAGTCTCTTAACCCAATCCTTGACAGATAATTATTTCTCATTAATTTTGTGCAAGGCTTTCAGTAGGCCCTGAGTAAACCAAGAATACAACACAGGGTGGTAAATCCAAGGATGAAGGTATGTACGGGTGCTATGGCATCTTGGAGAGAGTTGCCCCAACACAGGCTGAGGCTAGGGAACTGTCGGAGAAAATCACCAGGAAGTGATACCGAAGCTTTCAGGAGTCAGCCAGGTGAATACGGAAGCCACCACACAGAACAGGTAAACAGACTGAAACAGTTCTAAGTAATACTGACAGCGTGCAGGGAGAGGAGGCAGTTCCATGGCCCTTTTCTTCTCTGTCTTGTCCAGGTTCAGGCTTAAAGGGAAAAAAAATAGGAAGGGAGGTCACCTCTGTCCAAGAGCTATCCTCTAATTTTGAACTGCCTGCCCCTCTTCCTGTCATCCTGTGAGCTTGATACATGGCCTTGATACTTATCCTCCCCCTTAAATTGTAAGCATCACAAAGTCATGTATAACTGACTTTCCCCATAGCCTGGTATTTGGCAAGTGTCTCTTGTTTGAACATGTGTAATTAACAGCTATTGGGAGTGATTAAGTAGAAAGCATTATTATTCATCAAACCTTACTCTAGATAAATTGAAACTTTTTGCATCCCTCTTTACTTTTACCTACTGCTGCCCACTCAAGGAAATGGAAGTGTTATAGGAAGAGAACAGGAAAATCAACTTTGGAGCAACATGCTTTCAGGATGAGGCTGGTGCTCAAAGGCCATGCTTTAAGTTTCAGAGGACAACCTGAAAACACTGGGTTTTAGGGGTCAGAAAATATATTTCTATAATTCTTTTTTGGTTTCTTAAAATATGTCCATGGTCCAAGATCAACAAACTAAGAAGTATGAGCACATAGGGACAAAGTTGAGCGTTGTCATCCATTAAACTTATAACCCAGTAAATTTGGCACATGATATTGTTTGATTGGATTCATATGTTAAGACATTCATATAAGTCACTTTAATTAAAATGATGTTTAAACAACTAAATAAAGTAGTTCTAGAGGCAGCAAAGCAATGGGGAAGGCAAAACTGGATGAAAAAAGCACAGTCAGGTCCCTCTGAAGCCCCCTGGAGCTATGTAACTCACAAATAACTCCTCCCTCTGTGGCATTGGAATAATAGCAATACTATACATTTATTGAGTGCTTCCCATGTGCCCATACTGATTTTCACAGTTTACTTGTATTCACCCATTTGTGTCCCATTTGCCCACAAAGCTATCATATGACAGGGCCAGCCACCTTTGACCAGGGTAAGTCTTGAGACCCTAGGGAGGGGTAGACCTTTCCCTTTTGTTTAGGAGCTGACTCCTTTCACTGTGCTCAGAAAATGACACCCAACAGTCCAACTGACGGCTACAATTGGAAGCTGGACAGACAAGCATTAAAGGAGCAGTGATAGACCTGTCCTCTTGGGCAGGGTGCAAAGGAGGTCTGGGATGAGAGTGAAGGCAGAGATATGATCAGTGACACATGCAGGTCCTACGCCCTTAGGAATAAAAGAAAGGGAAAAAGGGAGGAGACTTAGAAAGGGAACCGGGAAAAGATAGCAAACAACTTCTAGGTCCTTTACCCAAAGAGTGTCCACAGGTATTTCAAGTCATTCACAGTCCTGTGTTACCTGCCTCCAAAAAGGAGCATTGATTAGATACAGTGCCAGAAAAACAGACAGCTGTCAGGATCTGGTGACAGCAAAAATGAAGTGATGCTTGCAGGCAGCATCGGGTGGTTTGGTGTAGATGGGGATGGAGAGAAGGTGAAGACAGAATGCTGGGGTCTTAATTGTCTAACCTGGTACTTATCTGCAAATTGCTCTAGACATTGTCATTTTCCATTTTTCTTTCAAGTGACTGGCGTAAGCACCACGTGTTCCGGGCGACAATTTCAGTCTTCATATTTGCTCCTTTGAAACGTGTCAAGCTTTATTACCTTTTCCCAATCAATAGAAACATAGTGAAATTGTTATGCAACAGGCCCAAGCAATAGTAACAGTTTAAGTATTTACCTGATAACATGTTCCCCTTGTACTAGTCTTTCCTCTGATCTGACCCTCCGCCACAAATATTTTGGTAAACGCAGCCTGAAAACAACAGCAACAACAACAAAAAGCTATGTAATTGTGTGCTTATAAAATGAGATTGTATGCCATGTTCCAAAAAAAATTACAAATTACCACTTCAAATATGCTAATTTGGCAGGGGTGGGGGAGAACATTTCTTTTAGACTGTAAAAAAATAGTAAAAAGGCAGAAATGCTGATTTAAGAAAAGATACTGCTAAATTGGAGCTAATTCAAAGAAAGGGACTAAAAATAATAAAAGGCCTCAAGGAATGAATATTTTCAAAATTGAGAGAATTTAAGAGTCTAACATGACAAACTACAACCAGTCCTACAAATACCTCTGGGGAATTGGATTCCAAGAGTCTGCATTGTTCAAAGGAGAAAAAATAAAAGCACTGAAATAAAAGCTACCCAGAGGAAAAAAAAAAAAAAAAAAAAACCAAAAACTGAACTTCTAAAACTAAATGTTTTAAATGTTTTTACTTAGATCAACTCTCAGATGCCTGGAGTTGTTAAAAACTAGCCAGGCAAAGCATTTGTTTTTCAGATAACGAGCTCTAATCGAGTAAGCAGGGTGCGGTTAGTGATTTATTATCTCATACATTTTGAATCTCTTATGTCTGGACTTGAATAACACACAGGAATGGTTTGGAGCTGTTTAATATACCTGTGACCAGTGTTCACTTTGTAGGCACAGAGTGGGGCACACCCAAAGCTTGAATAAACTATGAGAGTTCCATGTCCATTACAGGGACACAAATCTATAAAGATGTTATTTTATTGAGAATAAACCTGATCCATAGTAAGGCATTAAAATGGTTAATGATTAATTTTTGTGGGCACTTAATTTCCCTTAAATATTTATTTTCCAAAAGTGTTGACAGTTTGGAAGAAGAATAATGGAAATCTGCAGATCTTTTACACCAGGGAAAAAGAGAACAAAAACAAGGACTTTTAAATATATCTTGCATATATGAAAATACAGTGTCCCAAGAAAGTCTGCTGGCATTTTCAAAAAAGAGGAAGAATGAGCCGAGAATGGCCTCTACCTACTATAGCACCACCCTCCAGAATTCACCCCATTTTCTGTTCTTTGCACGCACAATGATGTGTTAGAGATTTAAATATTATGTTCTTGAAATATAATAGAATCGTCTCCATACAGACTGTCTAGACAGGGCAGGGATGTCTGTTTAATTTCATTTTACATAGCAGCTAACAGTCTTTTACAAATAAATGCTTTTGATGATGATGTTGATGTTACTATAAGCAGGTGGCCAAAATTTTTGGGATAGAGCTCGATACCTTAGCATTAGCACTTTACAGTGCATGCACATAACATGGAGTGTTATATAAAATTTACAAATGTCTGGCTATTTATTGAATAATAAATAATTTCAGCACATTTTATGTTTCTTAATATTACCCTGTTAAATTTGTTTATGTGGAGGAGGAAATATCAATCTGCCTATTCTGCCTAAGCAGGCAAGAATCCCTACTCGCTTTTCTTTGTGTCTGAAATGTGCAAGTATTCTTGTAAATTTATATTTTAAAGAAAGAAAAATTAGATATCCCACCCATGAAAAAACTATCAAGATTTAGATTTCCTGCAAGATTTGAGAGAATAGAATTGGAGTTTCTACAATGAAAAATGGGACCTCTGGTTCATTTATTTAATATGTTAGTCACTCATTCTTTCAAAGAATATTTGAGTCCTAGTATATAAGAGAAAGCCAGAGATTCCTGCCCTTCTGGAACTTATACTTTAGTGGAAGGAGACAGGCAATTAAAAATGAGTATAAGAAAGTAAATTATATGGGATACTTAAAGGTGATAAAGTGTGATAGGGAAAAAGGAAAAATTGAGAGGATAAAGAGGAATCAGTAGTGGGAGTGGTTGTTGCAATTTTACAGAGAGTACTCAGGGTAGGTCTATTTGAGAAGGTGATATTTGAGCAAAAACCTGATGAAGGTGAGATAATTAGCCACTTGGAATCGGAGCAAAGAAAATTCTAGGCAGAGGAAATAGATAAGTTATGTGTCCTAAGGTAAGAACATTCCTGTAGTGTCCAAGGGAGAGCTGGGAATCTCTTGGCTGGAGCCAAGTGAATAAAGAAGACAATAGGAGGTGATGGGGCCAGATCTTTACCTCTATCTGAGATATGGATTTTGGCTTTTATCTGAATGTCGCGAGGGGCCACTTTAAAGCTATAGCAGAAAGTTTACACAGTTTGCTTTATGCTTTAATAAGCTCATTTTGGCTGCTGCATTAACAAAAGTCTCTAGGAGAGCAGGGGCAGAAGACAGATGATCAGTTAGGAGACTATGGCAAGAATACAGGTGACATGATGGTGGTTTGGACTAGATTGTGGTCAGATTCTGCATGCTGTGCATATAAAACCAACCTTTCCCAATGGATTGGGTGTGGAAGTCAAGGATGACTCTAAGGCACAGTGGTTCGTAAAGTGTAGTCACCAAACTAGCAACAACAGAATCATCAAGGAACTTGCTAGAAATGCAGTCTTGGACTCCACCCCACATCTACTTAATCAGAAACTCTGGAGGGTGAGGCCTCGGCAATCTGGTATTTTTCACAAGCCCTCTAGGTGACATTGATGTATCCTTGAGTTTGAGAACCACTGCCTGAAAAAGATGGAGTTGATGGGGACTGGGAAGGTGAGACTGCAGAGGGAACGGATTTGGGGAGGGGGAAATCATCAGGGGTCCAGGTTTGGACTTGGGGAGTTTGTGATCTCTCAGATATCCAGATGGTAAAGGAGCATTTGTATATAAAAGTCTGAAGTCCGGGAGAGGAGTCTGAGTTGGAAATAGAAATTGAAACCCTGGTTATGTTTCTGAGAACAAAATATCATATTAAATTGGGTGGTATCAGTGGGTATTTACTATTTAGTGGTTTCACCTTGACTTTGAATAAAAGAAGCAGAAAGCCAAGTAATGTCAACAACAATACCTAAAAGAGGCAGCCTGCCATCTACTTACATGTGCTAAGAGATCTGAGAGCTTTAGAGGGGTACACTTTCCAGAGCCTCCATTCATTTATTATGAAGGAAACCTGTGCTCTTTTCCTGTTTTACCACCAGTACATTGAGGTTTCCTAATATTTTGAGGGTAAAACGTAGAACTAAGAAGATTTTCTAAAGTCATCAAGTCAACATTTCTGTATACGTTTTTATCATAAAGTAGCAATCCAGAATTGCTGGGGAATAGAGTAAATGCCTGATGAAGCAATTTTGATTTTGTTTTCTTGCATACTAGCTTTTATAAAGAGTGAGGGGTTAGGGCAGGATGAAGGGGAGGTGGAAGATCCAGAACAGTTGCAAGGTAGGGAAAGGCAGTGGGCAGCATAGAGGTCTTCCATTACTACAGTTCATAGGGCCACCTAAATACAATGTCCAGTGTTTTCTTGATACTGTCAGGTATTAATAGTGATTCTGTATATAAAGCCATGGAATGAGAATATGCCATATTCTCATTCCATGGCTTTATAT